>NW_024387477.1:600000-898575 GCF_900408965.1 Simochromis diagramma
CTCCGCACCATCTGGTCCTTTTGCGCCTGAGGTCTCTGCATCATCTGGTCCTGACCTGCCAAAGGTCTCTGTGCCATCTGGTCCCATTCTACCTGAGCCAGTGGTTTGTGCTCTGCCGTCTGATTCCGCTCCACTTGAGCCAGAGGTATGGGCTTCCCCATCCTGCTTTGGTCTTACTTCCCCTGAGGGCACCGTCTCTAATGTCGGCCTGTTTTGGACTCCTGTGGTCCTGTTTTTTTTGTTTCTTTATATTCTGAGCCCTCCTTCCAAGCCCCCTCCACCATATTATAGTTTCTTTTAACTGACACTTGGACAATATTCTCTTGTCCTGGTATTCAGGAAATTTTGCATGACATTATGATATCATGCAGTGCTTTTAGAAAGTAGTTTTTTTTTTTAAATCCAGAAAAAACTTAAACATGTTTATACTTGGGATATGGCTTTATAGTGATATAGTGATTTTCATACACTGAGAAATAGACAATAAAACAACATCTTGGATTGGAGGCCCACATACATGCATAGCATGTCAGCTTAGTTTACTGGGCCTTGGTCTTCAAAAGAAATATAGATTTATAATGATATTCTTACAAAGCAGATATCGCACAAGCGCCTTTCAGTCCAGTGTTAGAGATAAGGGAAATATTTCATCATTTAGAAGCCTGATTCAAGTATAATGCTAAATATAATCGGTTGAGTCAAGGTGAGTTAATTTGTCAGTGCTGTAGAGAACAGCTCAACCAAAAGAGAAGTGGTCCAACAGTACCTGTAAAAGTACATTTGGCTCATTTTAAAGAAGTACTGTCATGTAGACAATAGAAATAATGTAGATTTAAAACAAAGATGCTGATTCTATGAGCTCTAATTACTTTATGCCTATCAATTCAATAAACTGAAAAACTTTGCACCTCCTTACGAATAACATTAACCAAACCAAAAGAGTCTCCGTAGTACAACCTTAATCCAAGTACATCTGTATGTCAAACTCATAAATGTCCTTCATGGCAGTAATTGTCTTTATTTTTACCTTTTTAATGGCTTTGACAGTGAAAACACCTCCCCTCTGAGCTCCTCACCTCAGGTAAATTAGAACACATGCCTCCTGACGTAAAAAGCAATTATCTAAAACCACATGAACTTAATAAAGAAGTGACAAAGTCTGCCTCCCACCCTGTGGCTTTATATCTCAGTCTCTCATATATACTGAACATAAGGTGCTTTGTGTGTAATCATTCAACAATTACTACTGTACCACAAATTTTATTACCTTTACCTTAATTTTTTAAGGGAGAAAAAACAGTTAAACTGATATACTGCTGATATTAAAGGGTAACAAGGTTGTTACTGCTATCAAGAAGGTATTGATGGTTTTGTGAGTGCTTTTGCCGTCCCAGTAACTGACAAAAACAACTTGGTAAATGTTGTAGGTACCTCTACGTATCATTCATCAGCCTGTGCGATAAATGTAAAGAAGGCTATGCCAATCATGTTTGCTATTATGCCAACAAGAGTGTGCATTTTTTTCAGCTGTGTAATCTACTACTTATTCGTGACACAGGAATGTTCTTCGTTATGTGACTGAGACCTTAGCATTGTTTTTACTGGGATACTGTATCCATAATGTGAATTAGTTTGCATGGTGAGTACATTAGTAATTTAATCACAGATACAAATGATGGATGAGATCACCAATTGGTTCGTGCTTTGTTTTGAAGCCTCAGAATTAGCATTTTGAGAAAAAAGTAGAAATGACCAAATCAAGATGAGAGGTGGAATGCTAAGGCCTCAGTTATTCTGGCCCACCTGTTGGCAAACCCCGGCCAACCTCTGATCACTCTGGAGAAATGTTTATTCCTCAGCCAGTTGATGAGTGCTAACGTCTGACTATCACTGTCTGAAATCGGTCACAAAGAGGGTTGCCACAGGGTTTGTATCTCGTTTCTCACAGATTCACAACCGCTGAGTAGTTGAGCAGTGTTTGCAGAAAACTCTGCATCTTCCATCCAAATCATCAATCGAGAAGGAGGCAAATACTTTTTCACAGCACTAGAAATACGTGGAGACCCTGTGAAGAGTGTCTGACTTTTAATTCCTCATCCCCCAGGACCTGACATGAACTCTAAACACAACCTCTTTAGTGAAGAACACACTGCTTCTCAAAGAAACTGAGGGAAGCCAGCCTGTCCTCACAGCTGCTCGTACCTTTCAATAGTAGCTCAGTGAAATGTATACTCAGAATTTTAGTGTGGTTTGCCAGCTGCACTGGGACTGACAAGAAGGCTCTTGAGAGAGTCCCCACCAACACTCAGCTACCTTTACAGATGTACAGAGAACGGTGGTTACGTCGGGCCACAAACACCATTAAGGACACTTCTAATGCTGCCTACCACCTTTTCACACTCTGGAAGGTGCTACAGAGCCACGAAGCCTCATACATCCAGAATACACAAAAGCTTCTGTCCATTAAAGTGCTAAACGGCGTGTCATAATATTGCACACTACTGCCACTCTGTGCAGTGCATATGTGTGTATTTCTTGTAATTGCTGTGCGTGTACAGAAATAAGAACTTACATCAAGGTTTTACTTTATGTGTCTTAATTGCGTGCAGTGCTCAGGGAGCTTCTCTGAATTTCATGGTATACCTGTATGATGACAAATAGAGGTCTTCTATTCTATTCTATTCTATTCTATTCTATTCTATTCTATTAGCTTAATAGTGTTAGGTAACAAATCAAATCAGTGGTGAAACTGGTTTGACTGGAACAAAGCCTGTATAAAACTTTTATAAAACTCTTAGAAAATTGCCTTTGACCCTCACCTCAGTAAAACGTTCCCTTCAGAGTTTATGGGCTCAGTTAGTGGTTTGACATATCTGTGTGTCCCCAAATCAGTAACTGGACATTTTGTATATTTTTAATGGTATACTCATTGCTCAAATCCATCCCTCACTGGTCACATCCAGCTTTACAGTACAAAGGTGGTGATGGCAAAAATGCTCATCTCGAGGCTTATAACAGTCATTTAGTAATCAGCCACAGATCCTTGACATCCCAGCCAACTAAGTTGATCGACCTCTAACTTTAAGCCTTCACAAACTCCAAATGGATAAAACGATGGACGTTTCTGGTTAGATTTCTAATATTAACTCAGTACTTGCTGACTAACACACATACAAAATCTTAGTATGTACCGTATAACTGACACACCAAGCAGTCTATTAAAATGCATGATTTGCCACACATATACCACAATCACCTAATGTTGCATTATGTCTCAAGACTAGTTGAAACAACATCTGCCCAGGTTGAGATGCACTGACTGAGCCGGAGACACAGAAAATTTCATTTGTCATTTTTTATGATCTTCAAAAGATGAATTTAAGGAAACAATGATCAATTCAAAGCACAACCAAGTACTTGACGACTGATCACATAGATTTCTGCAGACTACAAGAACAATTCAACTTCATTATTCCAAATTCCTCATGTGGACAAAAAACCGTCAAAGACTGGGTATTCTTTTTAAAACACAAGCTGCACCAAAGGCTTCAACTGATCTCAAAAACCTTTTGACTCGTCTTTCAGTAAAGTTGGAGCAAAGTCACATTACTGCATTTCTGATCCATGCAAGTATACTTAATTAAAAAAGACAGTTTGAGGACAGTTTTATGTATGTTGCTATATTCAGGATAAAAAAATAAAAAACAAACAGTTGATCTCATAAGTGCACTTCTTTAACCAAATCCTCTTCCTTCATCTTACCCACTGATGTTTTTACTTTCAGAAAGTGAAACCAGGCTAATCTGCTGGGTACTTTAAAGTCACAAAATCAGAATGTTAACCGACATAACAAGCATTTGAATAAAATTAGCTGAATTAAACAAGGCAGCCTAAATTATCCCTCAAATTTCAATCTTTCTGCTCATTAATGCTTCAGATTTGCTCTTGTTTCTCCCTTTTTCTTTTGGTTTAGAGAAAACTAGGCTAATCTCCCGACTCTGTGGACTGAGGCAATTGGCCAGAAAGCCCAATTTTCAGCCAAGGACACTGTCACATGTTTTGTGTGTGTGTCTGTGTGTGTGCGTGTGTTCTTGTACTTGTTTGCAGTGGTCCTACTTGGAATGGTCCTGCCCTACCACACTGCTCATAATTACATCTGTCTGCCTCTTTTTGTCCATGTTGTTCATTAACATGTACAGACAGACCACGCTGCAACCACACATGCACATGTGAGTAGAACTAAAGCCTGTTTGCACATCATTAGTATTACCATCTCATGCGATTTAGGAATTACCCTCCTGCTGTGTTTTATGTGTCACATTCACATGGGACAAGGAGACCCTGTGTTTTACACAAATTTACCAACATCTGTGGCCACCAGCTACAGGCTCAACATTAATATTAATGTGTTGCCATGCAATAAGCATAAAGTCCGTTGAGAGAAAACACGAATGTCATCCATCTCATCGTCCTTCTAGATTTTGCTTTTTGGATGTATTTAAATTAGTTTCTAATTATATGAAAAAAATGCTGCCTAAATTGTCATTTTTCATAATTGCCAACGGGGCCTCGTTAACGTTTGTACATGAACGAGGCAGCAGAAGGATGTGGAGAACACAAAAGACTTTTTGTCTTGTGCACCTGTTCACAAATATGAAAATCTGTTTGGCAGATCTGTTAACGAAGAGCTTCAAATAAGAAGGTTGCTGATTCATGACCGACTCCGTGTTTGTTCTTGAGTTTCATTTTTCTGTATCAAGCCTTTGTTCATAAACCTGCTTTCAGACTAAATACTTCTGGGTATCATTGGAATCTCATTTCAGCTCCTTTATTTTCTCCCTGCATTACTTTCCTATCTTGGTCAATTAGGACGTTCATTGTTAGCTGATATTTTATGGTTAGCACTGACAAGTCAAAATAGCATTTCCTCCATTGCATATAGAGCTTGAGATCATGACATCATGTCAAGTGCAGTGCATTATGGGACTGTTTCATGCAAGTCCGAGTTGATAATGGAATATACTTCTTTTGGTAATACAGTGCATACAGAGCCGAGTGTTTTTCAGGGTTTATTAACGTGTTTTCCTCTTTATTACTTGTTAGCTTCTGTTTGTTCAGTTTTGTGTGGAAAACAACATGGCAGCAACTACCCAGAATGCATTGCAACTTCTAAGCTCTATAGGTTTACTGTGCATTACAGATTAAATTGGAATGCCCGAGTCCCAAGTCAAAATTTTCATTTGGAACATTCCCTCAAATCAGATTTCCAAACTGAAAATTGGATCAGCCCCACCAACTCCAAGTTAATAATCAAGGACAGCGTCAGTGCACGCAAACAATAGTAAAACTGTAAAACCTTTCATCTGTACTACCGCTGTATTCGCCACTCACTAAATAAACCATGCACAGACTCCATCAGTGGGTGTCCTGCAGCTGTGTTTTTGACCACTGACACATTTTAATGGAATTTTCTAGTGATTCATCAGTGCATAGATGCTCACAGGGTACTCACTCTACGGCATGCTTTTTATTTTATAAGCAAATTTCATATTAGGAAGATACTGATTTGACATTTGGGATGAACACCAGTTTACTGCTGATGGAAAAACTCAACTGTGTATCTGTGAATAGGTGAATCTATTGGGCTGATGAGTCAATGTTCTTCTGTGGTGTTTCTTATTTCCTGCACCAGTTTTTAGCAGTAGTAACATACAGGTAGCAGCACGGAAGAAGCTAACAGCGGTATAGAGGGATTTGACCTGGTGTGGCGGCAGCTTTTGTTTGTAATAGTTTGTTACTCTAACCACAAACCACCGTTCAAGTTGACACAGTGATTGTGTCCATGCAGGCTTCACTTTGTATCATTTGTTATGAGTGCCCAATTATTGTTTGGCTTCACATGTGTTGGGAAGCCTATATTACACTAACGGGAACATAAGTATTGATTACTTCGCTTCACCTGTCTCAGGCACCTGTCAGTGATACTTCATATGTAACGTGAATGTAAGGAGGTGCACTCACAGTGAGACTCACAGAAGCTTGACGGGCCATAAATGGCACAGTGCGTAGTAATGATTAAAAGTAGTGCAAAAAAAACAAAAAAAAAAAAAAACAGAATAAATACATATTCACATTTTTCATTTAATTTATCAAGACCCTGATGTGATCGAATTTTTAGCAATAAATACCCACTGATATGAATTTAAGTGAGTCAGATTTTATTTCCAGATGTGCCATTGAGCCTCATGTTGCAGTGCTCATAACTGTGACATCCAAGTTTTAATCTCCAGTCATGGTAATACAAAAGTACACAAGTTCTTACTTCTAAGATTATACATATCGAGCCATAAAAAATCATTTTGTTCTCATCAGGTCTTAAAACTGGCTAAAAATGACATCAGATAAACTGCATTATTAAATACATATTAAATACATAAATAAATGTTAAAACTAAGTATACCCTTACACTTCTATTTGTGGGGTCACCTGTTGATGAATACGTTGAGCCACTTACCTAGGACACGCTAACCTCTGCATGGTACCTTGTTTTTTAAAATGTTTGCATTGATTGTTCAATTGAGGAGTTTTTGATTAACTGCTGCCAGAAATTACATTCCCACAAATCTCTTTTGCGTTGGCAATAATACCTGTTATCCTGTGCAGTTTGAACTCTGTATGCTGGTTGGTAAACTGTTCCAGTGTTCATTGTAGAAGGTGTTGAGGTAATGTTGACATGATTAAACAATGATTGAATTGAATGATGGTTTGTTTTCACGCCCATTCACAATGTCAGATTATCCCCATGTTCCCCTCATAAGCAGAACAGGTTGTGCTTTTGTTGGATAGAAACACAAAAGAGGAGTCAAGAGTTGCTGCAATCCATCCGTGAATGTAGATGGAGTCTTTAAAAAAAAAACAACCTTCAAACACTTGTTTTCTTTCTGCTTGAACTGTGAAGCTAACTGGAAATAAACTAGTTTCAGGTTTACTGATAATTCATCTTTACAATGAACATGCCTGAATAATTTACCATTAACACTGGAGCTTTACAGCGCCAGTGTTCTATTTGTCTACCTGTCAGTTTGCCTTAACTCCAACCAGTAGTCCACCAGCTTACTTTGACAACCAGCCTGCCAGCATCATTCTGTTTTTGTTGTGTTGTGATATGATACAAGTAAGAAATGATGTACCATTAAGCTCCCATTAAACACGGAGTCTCAAATAGAAGCGTGTCTCTTCTAATCACAAGAGAAATGTCATGTTTTGGCAGCTAAAGCAAGTGCTTGAGCTCAAAAAAAAAAAAAAAAAAAAACCCGAGTCAAATGTTATTTTGTCTGCTTGTCATAGATCTACCGTACACATACACAGCGAGCTGTCTCATGAAATAAATGCCTGCCTTTGTAAAGCATCAGATGACCTTCATTGTCAAAAGAAAATAAAGCCTGGCTGATGAAGTTATATGGTTGGTATACAGCCTGTAAGGGAAGCTGCTGAGTATTGGCTTATAAAAGAAAGAGGCTCACATGAAACAGTTAATTTCACATTATTTGTGTTGTCATACAACAAAACACCGTTCAATATGCAGGGTGATTCCTTGAAGGATTCATTTTTTTTTATAAATCCCTGAAAATCGCATGAGCTGTCACATTCATAATTTGCTCCCTCAGAACCTCGCACATCCAAGCTACACATCCACCCTGCCTTCTGTTTGAGGCTCTTCTTACCTGACTGATGTTTGGGATCAAGCAGCACAGTGAAGCAGAACAGGATAAGCAGCTGGAGGTGTCACAGTGACGAGTGTATACCTTTATTATACTTTCAGATCTGCTGGTGAACTGTTTGACTGAAGCATTTTGTTGCTTTAGCACGTCGTATGTGGCCAACATGATCCTGCGGGGGAACAGTCCATGGCTGTTGGCAATAAAAAACATTGCAGACTGTATATTTTGTTAGTAATTTCCCAAATCATTCCAATAATTACCAATAATGCTTCTGGCACGTTATTGAATCTATGCCATGAAAAATTAAGGCAGTTCTGAAGGAAAAAGCGGTCCAATCCAGTATTAGTATTGTGTATCTAAAAAGGTCTTTGGTGCGTGTTTACCTTCTTTCTTTATTTCTATTAAAGTTCTAACTATATGACTACTAAGATCACAGCCCCCCCGTAATGGGGTGGGAGGCTTTAACAAGCAAAAACAGGTTGTGACAGGTTGTACGAGTTTAAAGTAAAACCATGATCCCAGTCAGGATTTGGAGACAAGCTTCGGATATTTGGGTGTGTTTGTCTCCTAAAGCAGATTTTTTGGGTACCTTAAAACATAAATGCTTATATATACTGTTTCAGGAACACTGACATACACACAGTTTACTTATTAGGAGGAATGTAACTAGCCTGAGCCCATAAAAGTTTCTGCTAGGTGACTGTTCACAAATAACAACAACAAAGTATTTAAGGAGCCTCAGTGATGTGTTTGCTGTTAGGACACTGGAATGAATGTAAACTCTCCCTGAAAGAACTAGAACGTGATATAAAGGCTTTTTTCAGATTGCTCCATAACTCCGTGCACGTTGCTCATATTTCTTTAGAGAAGACTAAGTGTAGTTTTGTCCTACTTTAGTGCAGAAGCTGTGACCAAGCTAAAAAAAAAAAAAAAAAAGCTTTACAATAAGCTACGAAGGAGACTATTTTTCTTTTTTTGGCTCCCTTGAAAATGAAATGACACTTTCCATATTGCTGATGGGACTTTTCAATCAACAAGCTGTGCTGTGTTGCCTGACAATGCCCTATGCCAAGTGTTATGAAATTGCCTCTCAGTGGTTATGGCTTTAAATTTCCTTTTACAATTTAGTGCTTTCATTAAAATGCTTGTGTTCTGAGCAAGGCATATAGTAAGTGCATTAGCTCTGTGAACTTTTATATATTTATTAAAAAAGGTTTTCCGGGAATGGAATACAGTGAGCTGAAACAAGGGAAGGATTTCATTAGTGCTTCTTGTGCCGGTGCTGCACACCATAAGTATGTTAAATCTTCTACATACAGTAAAGTTCAGTGTGAGGACAGTGGTGATAGTGCTGCTGGGCTACACTGCTTTGACCTGTGATTAAATGCTGATGCCAGTTCTTCTGCGTCACATTCACAATTTAAAGTCAAATTTATCGCTAACTGCATTAGAGGAGAATGACTTAAGATCACTATCCTAAAGCTAGTAATTGTATTTACTATTACCAGGCCCATTGGTTTTCTGGAGCTGTAGAAAAAGACATATGCTTCCGTCAACTGATGACATAGACTCATTATTAAAAGCCTATGGATTTATGGCCACTTTATGACCAAGTCAATATGGCTGTAAAGGAGCTCAAAGCAATGCTCTCACTGAGCTGAATCACTGACTCTGTTGGATGTAATCCCACCCTTCCAGAATTTATTTGGCAATAAAAATCATGTAAGTACACTATATATCTGCAGTGCCCTGGAAAAATGCAAAATAAGCTTCTTTGCAATTGTCAGAATCCAAATGACTGACATAGGATTTTATTCCAGAGTCTGCAGATCTGGAGAGACCAACTATACAACTTAGAAGCTGATAAACATCTGATTTCTTTTGTGGTGAGGATATTACATGCCCGTCTGTGTCTGCATGTCTCTTAAATACCACTGAACTGTCTTGGGCTGTTTGCTTTGTCTGCATACTTCAGTGATGGGGAGATGTTACCATGTGGATGCTGCTAGTTTAAAATAACAAAATACTGGGCCCACGTCCTCATTTTAGGGTTGACAGCATTTTAATGGGTAAAGGTGAACGGCTTGGACATGAACTGAGCTGCAGTTTGGGGAAGGCTTCGAAGGGGACTGGCAGCGGCTCCCGGGCCTGGCAGATCCCCACGCACTGAATCGAAGTGAAGAAGTTAAAGAATTGAACAGGGTGGGGCACGTAAACGAGAATAAACAGCTTGTAGAACTGGGGGAACACATATAGATAAGAGCCGGAAGGAGCGCGTTCGGAGGCGTGGTCCTGCTCCTGAAATTCCGATACTTGACCTCCAAAATACTTAAAAGGTGACACATCTTGCTGAAAATCATTTTTGCACACTGATACACATACAAGGTTTTGGAATACTGTATAGATGAAAGGTGTGTTTCTTGTTGGTCATCAACACTACTCGAGTTGTCAGTAGGCAAAATCCCTCCTCACACCATCACACACTGTTCTGATCTACTATCAAGAGTCTCAGCAAAAACTGAGATTTATCAAACTGGAGATATATGAGTGAACTTGTCCTCGTGTGCATGCCTGACACACAGTCTATAAACAGGCGACCAATCATCAAAGCACTGCCCCACAAGTCTTGGTGAAAGAAATCTCTGAGGGTTACCTTTAATGGTAGTTTGACCTGCTAAGCTTTCCTTTGCTTCACACTACAAATAAACTCTAATGAAATGAAAGCTTTTGAAAATCATTAAACACTGTTAAACAGGACTCATTCTCACTGTTCGACTAATAGATTTTGTGTTAAGCAGCCTCACTGCACTGGCAGAAAGAGGTACAATGACCCATGGCCCATTCATGAAACCTCATTTTTAATTTTTAGTGTTGAGTATGCGGGAATATTCTCATCATATGTGATTTAGAAACCTTAACACTTCAGAAAATAAATTTAACAGAGACAGAAAAAATGATTTCAAAAGCCAAGGCATTTCACTGTGATGGGTAATATTAGAGCCATAGTAAGCCCCACCCGCTGAAAATGCCTGTGATGCTTTTCATTTTCCAATCAGCACCAATGTCTGGCTACATTTTAATATAGGCAAAAACATGAGTATCAGGGTAGCAACAGTAGTATGGATCTGCTTCAGGCTTTCATCTGTGGCGCTTAAGCAATTTACATGGTGAAGGAGTAAGTAACACTTTAAGAACATCAGACAGGAGAAATAATGGAAAATGTAAATGGGGAGAAAATCATATCGACTATAGAAAGCGTGCATGGACACATCCAAGTATAACCATTAGGATGACACATTAATGGAATTCCACATGTAGAGGAATCATTTACTCAGTGGGTTAGATTATGGCATAGAACAGCATGCTGTACAAGTCGTTATACTGTACATTCAGCACTTTCAACAACTGCTTTTTGCAAATGAGACAGAATAAGTATGGACACCAGCAGAGAAAGTGCATAAAACTTTCATTAAGCAGCAGAGAATCATTGCAGAAGTACACAGAAAAGGCCATTTTAACGTTTTGAAAGTCTAACACTGCCCATGTGCAGGTGTGGAGTCTTGAAACTGACTGAAGATACTCGCAGGTTTCTGGACAAGTCAATACTGTAACAGCCTCACAGATTTCCCTTTCTTAGGCATACACACAATCATCTGTCTATTGCTGCCAATGTTTTACTGTTTTTCTGATATTTTTATTATAACAATGATTATCTTTACTCTTCACTCTGTCAGAGAGAGGTCAGAAAAGATTAACTGGAAACACCAACGCATCAAGCAGTCACATTTTCAGCTAGCCAGTCAGTCAAGTATAAGCTAAAAAGAGCTGATAGGATACCATATGTAGCATTTTCCCATCTACAAAGTCAGCTAGTTAACAAAATTCAACTTTTAACAAAATAACATAACGATAATCAACAGTTTGTTATCAGTGTCACTCTTTCCTCTTCCTGTTTCTGAACCTGGACCAACATTAATTATGATAATCCAGGAGCACAAACACGGGGATATTAGACACACTGTCTTCGCACATGTTCCACTTATACCAGCAGCCAACAGTTTTGCCCAACAGCACAAGGGCGCTGTTGTTAACCTGGACTCTGATCCAGTATAGAAATCTCACTCTTGTGTTTGGGGCCCTTCTGTGGATGTGTTAGTATGTCTCACTGCACATACATGAAACAGAATTGGTTCAAAAACACATTTCACAGAATTAAGGTACAAAATCAGTAAATGCTGCTGCACTGCAGTAATGTCATCTAACACAGCATTGTCAACTATAAATCCATACATTCATCCTCTTCTGCTTATCCTCATGCAAACTCCACACAGAAAGGCCCTGGGCATAAATCTAAGATTTTTAAATACCATCTCCCAGTCTGCTATAACAACGTGACTTTACAACCTTACAGCTGTCAGCTGTATGAATCTGTCTTATTCAAGTGTCAGAAGATTTACAGGGTTTGATCAATATTTTATTTAGATTTGTAATTTCATTCTTAACCATAGTGATGGAAAAGATGAAAAGTCGACATGTTTTCTTCTTGCTATTTTACTTTTGGCCTTTTATGGGCTTTATTGGACAACAGAGTCAAGAGAGACAGGAAAGCAGATTTAAGATGTCTTTTCTGGCCAGTTGTGGCACAATTTTTTTTAACATTCATGCTTGAAAAATGCTCCAATCTGGCTAAATTTTTTATCCTTTTAGGTTTTGATGCCTAAACCTAACCAAAGAGCAATGAAAAGAAAACTACACAGCACATGAAAATTGAAGCTAACAGTGAGTGAAAAAGCCACAAGGTAGCAGCGTCGGTATGAGCAAATAATCAAAGCAGTTAAGAGGAAGATTATGGAGGCAAGAGAAAGAAAAAAGGGTCGTTGGCTGTTATGTCAATTTTTGGCAGGTCAGAAAAAATCAGAAATTGGATTCAGCCAAGAAATGCTGAAGTATCTTTAATAAACATCAACTTTAACTTCATAATAATCCTTTAAATAACATGTATTGATGCACTATATACGCTACGAATTAAGTATAATTAAACCTGCCTCCACATAGCCACACCAGTTATTTTAGCAGGGGTATGTTCTTATATGTGGAATGTCTGTAATTCTAAAGAAAGGGCACATTTTATTACGCGAAAGTAGCTTCTCTCTGGACTCGTCACATGCATTTCAGATCAGCTTTTCACTAACTATCATTGACAGTCATAACCACAATGTGTTTAAGGTTAATTGATGTCTCCATGTGGAGGCTCACTGAAGTGTGTTAGGTGATAATTGGCAAACTGCATACAGTGCAGTGAAGGTTTTGTTACTAATTGATATCTTGGTAGGATTCACTCAAGTGTATTCAAGTGTGTACATGTATGGTTGCTCTGATATGTGTGAATGCATGTGTGTGTATGTGTGTTATATTAATTGATGACTTGCAATGGGAGCTTTAACAAAGCTTCAGTAGCACTCAAAGAATAATTAATGAGATTTTGTGGAGAAAACACATCACATGTAGCTCAGTTGCATCTAATTGGCCGTCATTTTATATTAAAATTCTAAATAAAAGATCATTAAAATAAAAAGATACATAATATGTATCTTGGGCAAGATACATACCGAAAGAACATCTGTGCTATCAAGATTAATCAATTGATATGGTTACCGCGTAAATCTGTTTGAAATATGGAACTATTTGAAACTGAAAATATCCTAATTGAAAACAGCTGACAGTCACTTCTTCCATCATTAATCTTCACTGCAATGCTGTTTCATTGCAAACGAGTTATTCACAGGAAGAGTAGGGGCCACAAACATGTGGTTCGCATTTCAACGTTACATTTGTCTATTAACACGACCAAGATTTAAGACACTGTTAATGGAATCTGCTCCCAAATGCTGCATACTGTGAGTCACAATACCTACAAAAACAGGAGACTGATTATTGAAAAAAGAAACAAGTAAAATAGAGAAGATGACAGAGAAGAGTTTATTCAAGCCGGAGGATTTCTGCAAGTTAGCAGAGAGTCAATTATGTCTGAGGTGCTGCTATGGGGAGCCATGCCATGAGCGATGTGAGACAACCTGGTCTTTGGCATGCAATAAGTTGCGAAAGAGCAATTCACTGTATGCAAATAATGTAGAAATGATTTTTCTCTGCGGTTGGATTGGAAAATGAAGCGGCACGCTACATTCACTGATATTTTACTTTAAAATCTTAGCTTCACTGAAAAAGTTGTGGGATGTGTTTATCGTTTCATGTCTGTGTGTTGCAAAGAGCAGCAAAGTGAGACTCAAGTACAAATGTTACAACTGTCCCCTACTGTCACCACCATATGGATTTACAGCCTTAAAGGGTATTGCTACATCACTGAGTGATTTCTTTTTCTTTTTCAAGGTGCGTCTGTGGCCCTGCTCTGCAAATTGGCATGCATGAATGTTGTTCCACGTGACAAAGCTCAGGTTGACACCAGCACTATAACACACACAGCTTGTAGACATCTGCATCCAAACGCTCCTTGATGTGACCTTATTATCATGCTGGGTGATTGTCATCTTCACCAGCAGCTAAACATCTGGCAGACCCGATGGTAGGAGTCGCACTTCCACACACACACACACACAGAAAAAGGCCCAGATATCAGACGCTCATGCGGGAAACACGGTGTTTGTTTTCTCTGCAGGATAATTTAAACAGGAAGTCGTGTTTCTGAAGCTTCTGGCAGGGGGAGGCTGATGGATGGTTGGAAACAAAGCCCCAAGACACCAGTCACAGTTTCTATGACCATAGAAAAAGAGCCACACGGATCCATTTTATGGTGATTCAGTTGGTGTCATATCCAATCATTCAAAGACTTAGTTGAAATTCATGAAGTCTTGTTCAGTTTTTGTATGTTGAACTTGAAAAAGTCTTCTGGGAGAAAGAATGCCTGCCTTTAAAAAGTTCTGCTTTAACACTCACAAATTTCACTCATAGATTTTATGAGTATGTGAAGAGTTAACCGTCTAAATTCTAATACTTTGTCTTCGCATCATCTTAAAATAGCCTATATCTGACATCCTATAGGTCAATAATTTGCTCTGACTTTTACATAAAGGCCCACATTAATGATGATGAACCCCTCCCTCTATCGCCATCCCCTAAATAAAAGACTGTAACTGTTTTGTTTTAACTTTAATTGATTTTCTCTGTTTCCACATATTGGCAGATGGTAACTGATCTTATGGTAGTCAAAGCAGAACCAGTGGCTGGTTGTCTTGTATGCTGGCCTCCATCAGTTTCCCATAAAAGCTTTGCTGCTGGAAACTCAGCCTGACAAGCTCAAGATATTTTCAATATGACTTGGACATGCCTTGAAATCGAGATGTGCTACAGGTTCAAATGTAATCAGAGACAAGTGGTGTTAAGCCTGTTTCCACAGACAATAGCCAACTGTGGCCACAGGATGGCAGTAATTAAAAGATGGTGTGAACAGGCAGGAACTATTACGTGTTTGAAGAGTGATCACTTTCAAGTTCTAACTAATGCCTATTTTTAGAGTTCAAGGAGTCCTTGTGACAACTGCTATCAAGTCTTCTTTTGTTGGTATTTTTGAGTGGTGGGTTGTCTGCACTTGGGTTAGTTAATTTAGTGTGTAACATGTCACATCGGTCACATAAGGATGGCAGCCAGCGACACTGGATGAATGAAGAGTGTCCATCCATCCATCTTCTGCCACTTATCCAATCCAGGGTCAAATGTGCTGCAGCTTGAACCAATCCAGATGACACGGAGCGGGAGGCGAGGTATGCCCTGGACAGGTCACCAGTCTGTCGCAGGGTCAACACAGCGACACAAACAACCAATCACGCGTATGGCCAGTTTAGAATCACCAATTAACCTAACCCAACTAACTGCATGTTTTTGGATTGTGGAGGGAGCTGGGGTAGCTGGTGAGAACCCACGCAGACACGAGAAGAACATGAAAACGCCACACAGGAAGGCCCTGGCTAGATGGTGGATATGAACCACTATTAAGTTACAAATTTTACAAATACTTAAAAAGTATTTGGTAAATCTTTGTGTCTAATCTACTTTTGTAAATGTATTAAAATGATTGTTTTCCAGAGACAACCATATGGTAACATCTCTGTGACAGCTTTGACAGTTTGCTCTGTACCTTGAAATATAAATCACACTATTGTAGTTTGTGCACCTGGAAGTCACTATTTCAATCCTCTGGTTTAACACTAACACTAAACAACAGGGAACACTGAGGAAAAAGAATTCAGTTACACCTTTTGCACCCAAATTCATTCCATTTTCCTTTCTAACTTTTTCCTTTACTGCTGACTATAGAGTAAGAGATAAGTGACATTTTGGAGTAATGGATCAATAGAGGCACTTTGGTCTTGTCACGAGGAACAGACTATTTCTGCAATATGGGTTTCTCTCTGTTGCTCTCTCTGATTTTCTCTTTTAATCTTTTTCTCTCTGCATCACAATCTGCCCTTCCTCTTAGATCAGGTGTGAATACCAGCAAATGGACTTTAAGAAGAGGCACACAAATAGCAGGCCTATTGTGAAACTGGTGAAACTTTGTCCGTCATCCTACTAAAGCAGAAACAGGCTAGAAAGGCTAATGCTTTAAGCTGCACTGCATATTACTCTGCACTTAATAGGATGGATTCATGAAAGTCAGAGGACAGTTAGGGTACTCATACAGTGGATTAATAATACAAACACCATGGATTATTTTTTTCACATGTCATTTCGTTCCATTTTGATAAAACTGCTGGTGTATCTGTTACACGCAAGTCCTCCTTTGCTACTGCTGTGTGATACATTAGGTTACGACACTACTCCAGTGTGTCTGTCACTCCCAACTCATCTCCATTAATAGTTTTATTTTCTATATCTAACCAAGTAGGCTTGGTTACTTAATATAGAGTAAAAATTAAAAGAAAAAAGTGTGTGTGTGTGTGTGTGTGTGTGTGTGTGTGTGTGTGTGTGTGTGTGTGCGTGTGTGTGTGTGTGTGCGTGTGTGTGTATCACCTCTCTAAACTGTCATAATAATGTAGGTGGTATCTCTAGGTAGCCAACTCTGCCAAGGCCGATGTGCCAAGACATCAATACCAAAACCCATCTTCATCATCATCACATGCAGCATGGTCATGATGCGAACACTTTGTCATTTTGGGTTAGATGGTTAGGGTCAATATGAATAATGAGAAAAAGGAAAAACAAACTAGAAAAATAAGAAAATAGAAAGCCTTCACTTTTTTTATTGAGTTTTTTTTTTCTAAAAATGTAATTTAATTGAGCATTTTCATATGTAAAAGAAAAATGTAAAATTAAGATGGAGGAAATCCGACTAGTGTTTCAGTGAGGAGAGAGTTGAAAGAAAAACACTAAAAATGATTTGTTGAGATAGAGAATTTCATTAATGTATAAGGTGTCCCATCATGGCAGGAAAGAAACCAGTGGTTATGGGATTTAGGACAGGACCGATGTCTAAATGCTGGTGAGGACGAAGACTGAGGCTTCGTTTGAGCTCTCAGTGAGTCTGAGTGAGGCGGACATGAGGAGGAGGTGGAGCGCACAGACAGGAGTCTGAAAGGGAGAATAAATCTCCATCAAACCACACAGAGTGGAGGCTGATTGTCTCAGAGAAGGTGACAAAGAAGATGACTGGACTAGAGTAATGATGTCACTATTGAGACTGACAGTGTGGGAAAGTGGTAGCGATGTAAAGAAGAGACAAGCAGCTGAAAGCAGGCAGATGAGTGATTACAGACCTTCCTTATAAAACTTATGCATAAGCTTTATTACTCCTCCTTCTTCTCCTATTAATAATAATATAAATCACAATAATGATTGTTAGTTTGTACATCTGGAAAATATTTGTGTTTTGTGTGTGAAAAAACAGCATTGCTGTAACAAACCACAATAATGGCCCATTATGTGACTGACGATACACTGAGTGGTAAAACTGCAGGGAGAAAGTCAGAGTCAAAAGTTTGTCCTCTTACCAACTATTACATTTCAGCTTTGCTTAATCTGATGCTAAATGCACAAAACAGTAGCTGTGCTTGGTGCTGTTTAATAAGTCAAAATGTCAACTTGACAATCCACTGAAAGAACATAACAAAGAACTTGTGTAATTACTGTATTTACCAAAAGAAGAGCTCACAGGCCTTTTCTAAAGCGCCCCAGTGTACACCAATAATTTAATTTTACTTTACACGTTTTTGCTTCAGCTGTCTTTTACTAATTTGTGTCTTATTATGTGGTAGTTATATTTTTTATTTTCTAACAACTGGAAAAGGTAGATTTGAGTAAGTGTTAGTGATTTAGTCAGTGAAAAAAATTGATTGAGGATCCACAACTGCTATTTAACACACACACAGACACACAAACGCACGCGCAGTGTTAAACCTTGAAATGTCGAGCTATAGAACGCATGGTCGTTGCAGTACTCCTTCTGCTCTTCTCCTTGTCATAACAACCAGCCGAAGATGCCCTTGTGAAAAAGGTTAAAATCAATATAGCTACCAAGGACGCTCAAGCTAATGCATCTCTTCTATACTCCCACTAATTCTGCAATAATGCATACCTCTCTCACTCTCCCTCTCTCTCTCCCTTTCTGTGATTGGATCGGAGAAAGCCCACCATCCATCTCTGTCACCCACTGACTGCCATGCTAATAGCCTAAACACACCCTGGCAAGTGTGCACAAACACAAGCACAGGAGCAAAAACACAACAAAATGCTATCTGGTCGAGTTTTTCCATTTCATATACTATCTCTGTTATTCACACAGATATAGGGAACACACACACTGATTTAAGGGTCAGACTGGGGAGTTTTGTGTCCTGCTGTCTTGCCATCCTGAGAGACAGATCAGTATCTTAACAACTTTAAATTACTCCTGGCTCTCAAAGGGCACAATGTCTGTGTGTGTGTGTGTATACTACTGATAAAAGAGAAAGGATGAAAGGTGGAGGCAAGGAGCTACTTGGCATGTATTTACACTTTTAAAACTGTATAGTATTAGTTTATAGATGTTTTTTTCTAACAAATGTTTATTCAGAGACTTACAGCTTTAACTTAGACCAGGTGTGCTTGTAACACATTTTGCTCCAGTGCCATAAAATATGCCATTTAAAAATATACTCAATGTTGTTGTTTCAGGAAGAGAGACAAAGTGTTAAAAGGACAACTGAGACAGTATAATAATACCATCCAATGTGCCAGCAGGTGCATAAAGCGTAGATTTTATAAACTGTAGATGTAACCACCATGATATTATTTATTTCTAAAACATGAGCATTTTTGTAGACACCATAAATACATTTTACAAGTGATCTGATTGAGAAACAGACGGTAATGCAAGTAGCCATAACCTAAAGCATACCCTTTATTTTCTACAAGGTCCCACAAGTTATAAGATAAATATTTAGGCGCTAAATAAAGTGAGCCATGTTTCCCATTTTCTCCAAGGCTTGTATGAAATCACATTTCTTTTTGCTTCCAGAGGACTCATCCATTGCTGGCCATTAAATCTGTCTATACAATTTTTTTGATAAACAGTTCGAGTTTTAGAATAGATGTTATTAGCTGCAGACCAAGAAAAGTCAGACAGAAAGATAAATTCCATAAAAAGGTGCAGTTAGCTCATACCATGGTCCAACTTTTTGCTCTGTAGCAGCAATGATGTAATCTCCCATCTGCTCATCACCTGACAGGACCTATTCTTCTCCAGCAGGTGTACTGACAGCAGCTGGCAGCCCTCGTGCTGACGAGCTTATTTGGTTAGGCGGTTAGTGAAGGGTTTATTTTTAAGTATTGATTTTTTTTATGCACAGTTGCAATGAAATGAAAAGTAAAAATGTTTCTGTTTGATTAGTGGTAGAAAATTGTTTACACACCACCTTCAACACTCAGCATTTATACTTCGAGTTTATACTCAGAGGTCAGAGGGCACTGTGCTGTCAAACTGCTGTCAGAGGGTACGACAATGAAGGATGTGGGTCTCTCTGTGTCGCTGCTGTTTTAAGGAAGGTTACATATGTGCTACTTGGCATCAGATGTATTCCATAGAAAAAATACAAGAAAATCAAATAAAGAAGAAAAAACATTTTCTCTTTCGAAAGGTTTAACTTTAGTTTGGTGCGATGAAGGTCCTGAGTTTGACTCTAATATGTGGACTTTGTATGGAGTTTGTCTACATGTTTGGCTGGTTTCTCCCCAGGTACTCTGGCTTACTCCCACAGTCTAAAGAAATGTAGTTAGTGGGGTTACCCATAGGTGTGAATGTGAGTGTGAATGGTTGTCTGTCTCCTAGTGTTAGTCCTGCAGCAGGCGATCTGTCCAGGGTGTGCCCTGCCTCTTTTCCTATAGTAGCTCCACCCCCACCCACCCCAAATTTTGTGAAGGAGTTGATGGGTCGGTGCAGGTCATTTATCACAGATGTCAGTGAGACTGAGGTGAGTTATAGATGATATATTAAAGTTTTCTTTCTGTAAGCTCAGCTGAAGTTAGCTACTGTTAGCCTGTGTTAGTTGCTTTTAGCCTCCATTAGTGAAACTGTCTTTATGTTTTATATCTTGAATCTGAAGGTGCGGGCATGAACTAAAATCTCCCTCCACGGAAAGTGGATGGATAAGACTTCTCTTCTACTGTGACTCTATCCACATAAATAAAACACTATTAGTCAGAAGTGAGTGTCCTTCCCAGCCACAGTTTGTTGGAAGATGTAATTACACACTAATCTATGTATCCCTATGAGCAGAGGATGCTTTTTTGTTATTAAATAACCTACAGAGTACAGGGTGCCCTTGGCTTTACATTGTATACCACAATGTATGGCTCAGAGTATTTCAGTCGTCATGCACACCACTGAGCAAACGTATAAAGAACACTCAAACTGGAATATATCAAGTTAACATTTGGTTCATTGAACTGAACAGTTGGTGTTGGATGTAGGAAGATGAGAAGGTGTAAAGACTCCAACTCCAGCTCTGCCAAAAGCTAGAATCCTATAGCCAAATTACTTGGTCAAGGACTCTCACAAATGCTGAGGCTTGTTTGGCATCCCCACTCAGCTGTGGTGGGTAATTAACTATTAAACAGAGATACGGGAAGGACAAACTATGAACTGGCAATAGGATGCCTGTAAGGCTTTGAGCTGTTTTCTTGTCATGCAAAACAACCAACAGCATATCAATCAGGTAATTATCATTATGCTTCCACCCATCAGTTCATTCTCAGCTTTGACCAAAGTCTACAAGACTGTTGTCAATTTTATACTGAACCAGTTTAAAGGCATTAAATTGTTTTGGCAGCAAATCTATTAAACGTGGAACTTTCCAAAGTCTATTCAAGCAGTGTACTAGTAGCTCATGGGAATCCATTAAACATAGTGACTCTTGGATTAAAACTGTCAAACCTGAGAGGTATATGTCTAAGATTTAAAGTCTTCACGAGCAATGTCATGCTATGCGGAACTGTGCTCATGAAGAGTTTAAACCCTGAGATACTGGCCTTGAACCCGTTTTTGTCTTCTTGTACTCCTTGGTGATGTGCTTTTAGATATGTATCCGCTCCAATCAGCCTGCTTTTAATGGGCTGTATACATGCGGAAATAATAATTGAGTTCTTTAGTCCCTGATGCGCCCAATAAAGAAGAAACAGCTACATTCAGCTGTCATAGAGGGATCTGTCTCAGAACCTGGTGAGAGAGAACGAACACACAACATAATTTATAATAACCAGCAAATATTACAGCATTAACCTCCCATTTTTTAATGTTATCATAAACACTTTTAATTCTTGAATTTATATTTAGAAATACATTATTTTCCACATTTAACCATTATATGTAAAAAAGAAATATTAGACACATGTTAGTACACATAGATAATACATTACAGTTTACAGGTGATCTCTTCCGCTCCCTACATGCATATTTGTGCTATTCATTCACCAAAAAAAAAAAAAAAAAAAAAAAAAAAAAGAAAAAAAAAAAAAACACACACGCGCAATAAATCACAAAGATGAAGATTTTTCTTTTCAAATATCTGTAACCAATGTGGAAAAGAAACTGGTTTCTTTCTCTCCCTCACATGTTGATGTCATGATAGCCATGCATACATTTATGCATTTAGAGTATATTCAAAAAAAGCAAACAGAACTAAGGAAATCATCATCTCATTACATGCAATTCAAGCAATTAGTGACTCATTTCCTGAAAAATCAGTCAGTGCCTCCCACCTGAGCCCTCCAAATAAGATAGTTTGATTTCTGCAATATGTTTTTAACATATAATTGATGAAGGCAGGAAAATATTTAGCTTCATTCTACAGAGCTTCACTGGTTTATATGATCTTGGAGTACAACCTTTACACTTTTCACTCCCACATAGCATGTTGCAGGAGAAAGCAACGTGGAATTTTGCAGGCAGAAAAACATATTTGATCACTTTTACAAGCTGCAATCAAAACAGTGTATCATTATTTTCTTCTACCAGATTAAGTTGAATTTGCAGAATGATGCTAGGTGTTTTTTTACTCTTCTAAATCATTTACTGTAAACTTTTAATAGACCGAAGCAGTTGACATTTACAGTGTGCCCTTTAAAAGTAATTGAATTGATGGCACAATACGTTACACCCAGTGCGTGCAAATACAGTTTAACCTTAGTGACCAACAGAAGTGATTATCAGAATACACTGATATTACTGTTAGAGTTTGTTGTTGTTGGCATTTTTTATATCATCAGGATTGTTTGTGTCCCATATGTCTTGAATATTTCAGCTTTGTAGCAGAAAATGCAAATGGTTTTGCACTGTTGGTAATTAAAATGAAACCTTCACACCTCATGTGTGACAGAGTGACACATGCAAATTGTGCAACACATTCACACATGCCATATGAACAAGGCTCGATTGTATATGGAGCAGAATTTATTGCCGCCTCACAAAAGTACCAACAAAAAGTCACCCACGTACTGACACGCATAGGTACACCAATTCACACACACAAGCATGCAAGAACCTATTTGTCATTATGGCAGCTTATATTTCATGCAGCCACACACAGGGATGTCAAACTAAATTTAGTACAGATACTACAGAATTTTCTTTCAGGCTCAAACAAACAAACACACACTCAGCAGCTCAGGTATTAGGGAGTATTTACTGCAGTGCAACATGCCGGTGTAATTCAAGTGGAATGTCCATTAGAGCAGAGAACGGATCTTTTCACAGTATAAGTCATAGTAATGAACTCCAGCAGAACTCCCTGCTGTGTCATACATCAACACGCTGAACAGCATGTAGACTCTCAGAGACAAAGTAGTGTTGTAAAACCAGCGCGTCTTGGTAAAGGAATGTTTTAGCAAATTTTAGTGCTTTCTAAAATCTAATTAAATGTGCTGAGAACACCTTTAGGGTGTTATATTTCACAGCAACAAGTTCTGCCTGCAAGATCTCAGGACTCAGTAACACTGCAATTTGCAATGAGAATTATACAACATAAGGTTTTTACTTTCAGTGTCATATGGTTTACATCGTTAAATTGTGCAACAATGTAACTATACAGCACATTTTATCTTTTTTTTTTTTCAGTGTAATTTATAATCAAGTACTTTTAGCAAGTCCATTTGTTATTTTACCGTTAACAGGTGTTTCAACTAATTTAGAAAGCAAGACTGTGACAGTCGGACCTTATACTGCCCTGATCATACTCCTTACGCTGTACCTGTAGATATATTTAAATATTTAGTTTCTGTATATAACCTGCCTCACCTCTTAAACTTAGTTTATCTTTATTTATCTCATTCTCTTATCCGAAGACTGTTGAATTTAAAGACCTACAAGCTGCAAACGGAGAGATGCCAAACTGTTTCATTGTTCTGGTAACAGTGGCAATAAAGATCTGTGTATTTACACTGTACAGTCGTTATACTCACGTTCAGCTGCTGACATTGGCCTGTCCCAGTTGCTTTTTTGGAGATTAGGCAGCAGGCCAGTGTAAACATGTATGTACAATGTTTAACCAAGTTATTAGCCCACCACTCAATGTAAGACTTATGCGATTTAGTTGCCCTGTACTAACAGTGTTGGTTGTTAGAGCCAGTGGTCCTAGGTTTTTGACCCACTGATTCATT
This sequence comes from Simochromis diagramma, assembly GCF_900408965.1. Lineage (NCBI taxonomy): Eukaryota > Metazoa > Chordata > Actinopteri > Cichliformes > Cichlidae > Simochromis > Simochromis diagramma. The sequence goes on from NW_024387477.1 coordinate 623,862, forward strand.
TATAAAAAAAAAAAAAAAAAAAAAAAAAAATTCTCTCTGAATCTGAATCCCAGGCTGTGTGCGGGACGAGCCCAGAGACTGTTTTCTCTAAACCAGGCGTCCCCAACTCCAGGCCTCGAGGGCCGGTGTCCTGCAGGTTTTAGATGCATCCTTGATCCAACACAGCTGATTCAAATGGCTAAATGACCTCCTCAACATGTCTTGAAGTTCTCCAGAGGCCTGGTAATGAACTAATCATTTGATTCAGGTGTGTAGACCCAGGGAGAGATCTAAAACCTGCAGGACACCGGCCCTCGAGGCCTGGAGTTGGGGACTCCTGCTCTAAACCCTTGATGGTTTCTCTGCTGGCTCCAAAAGGCTGTTGCTTCACCTGAGGCTTCCCTCGAGACTTTGCTTTCTACTCCTGCTAATCCTGAGTTCTCCACGTATACTGAGCCAGCGAACAATGAGCAACCTCAGCGGTAGGAATCTACTAGAGGTAACATCTGCTATTTGATTTGCTTGATGAGATGATGGTAAATGGCCTGTATTTGTATAGCACTGGTAGAAGGAAGAAACGTTTAGAGTAGAATCAGAAGAACCGGATCTGAGCACTGTATGCAATTCTGAGGCTGAAGCCTGTAAAGGAAAACCTGTGGGTAGCTACAAAATAGCTGTCTGAAAAATGCAGAATCAAAAGAAGGGAAAAAAAAGAATTGAACATAACATCGACTAACCTTTTTTCTGAGGGAAATGTTGGCTTTGAGAGAACAGAGGAGCAAAGAGGGAGATTTTGTAGTGAAAATTGTCTCTTTTGCTAATCCCATTTCATGCCAGCTCAGTCCTACTCTCTGGAATATTCTGAAATTTACACAAAGCGCCTGAGGAGGGAGAGAAAGATGGGACAGAAGGGTACAGAGGTAAAAAGAGGAAAAAAATGAGTGTGAGAAACAGAAGTGAGTGGAAATACTTTGAGAATGACAGAGCCGGAGGGACAGGAATGGAAAATGGCCACAATTGAAATTCTGCTGCTGCAGTCCATCAAAGCGTGGACTGGACATGGTCTACTTGCTCTTAACCCCTGTAGCTCCAAAGGGAGCAAGACAATAGGTTTAAGCCTCTACTATATTTAACATTACTTCCTGCCTTGGACTTCTATACAAGTCTTCCACTCTTAATGGAGCTATGCACTGGACCACTACTAACAAGCACTACTCTATCGCGTGTTTATCCTTTATGAGATGTTAGGGTAGGGGAACGATAACGGGAGCTCAAACTGTCTCATGACCCTGATAATGTGTGCTCAAGCACCAGTAATGTAAAGTTTGTTTGCTTTAGCTCAGGTCAGCTGAACTAATCTATGATGTGTCAAGTGTAACAACAGCGCTGCACTTTAGCTCTGGGAGATTGTGACAAAGTGGCTAGGACTGAATTCATTTACCATTTGTTACTTACATATATTGTTATTTTTTCTTGTGTTCTCTTATAATGAATCATAATGCTTTAATGTAGACGCTGCAGATGTAACCTTGGCTCTACATACTATCCCGGGTCTGTTTGAGTTAGCATTGGTTACGTTCATTACATCTATGCAAGTGTTCTTAAAGCCAAATGTCACTTAATCAGTAGATTTGAATCTTTCATTTGTTAATGTAGTTTAGTTATACTTACAATTGTGTGTTCTTTGTGCAGGTCCTATCTGTGAAGCAGGTATGTGGGAGGGGCTACCCTGGCACTTCCTGTTTATACAGGGTATGATGTCGCTGATCGAGTCAATTGGGTGAAACCAAATGAAGGGGTGTTTCTTTTGTGTAAAAATGTTTATTTCCTTTAAAATAACCTCATGAGTCGGACTGTGTGAAGAGAGTGACTTTTCAAACCTGTCATTGGGTGAATGAGTTTGTTAAGTAGAAGAATGATTTTTATTCCTGTTTCTTTGTCTGGCCTGTGTTATTTGGTCTAACCTGTTTTCTCAGTGGTAGAGGTTAATGAGGTTCAGCTGTGGGTGGAATTCTGTATAAAGCAGGTGAGATTTTAGCTATGTCCACACATACCCGGGTATTTTTGAAAATGCAGATTTTTCTATGCGTTTGCATCTTTCGTCCACACGTGGTGATGGGCAGATGAAGCTTCATGAAGCACTGAAGCTTTTCATCCAATTGGTTCACCCCAGCGCAAAGCTTCTTGAAGCTTCATTTGCTCTAGTAGGACACCTACTGGACGTAAAAATATTAGTTGGCATGAATTTGAAGAGTGTGGCCTTTTGCACACAGCCTGTAAATGTCAACAACAAAAGGAGTGTGTAAAACATCTATATTGTAGTGATGGCAGTATACTATGTATATTTATACTGGCAGTATGGAAAATGATCATTTGGAAATGCTTAAAATGGAAATGATCATTTACTGTAAGGTGAGGTGTGGTTGGGGTGTGGACAGTGGTTGTGCTTTTGTAACATTGAGGTATGGACAGCTACAGCCTCAGTCCTGCCTGTTCACATTTTATTCTGTAAAAACTAAATTTTCACTGCTTTTATGGCCTTTTTAGTGGGGAGAACATAGCTAGGATTTAATGATTTAACAAATCTTTTGAATCCTTTGTCCTCCACAATGCTAAATGGCTGGGAGTCCTCAATCACCATGCTAACCAGGTCTTCATCTATTTGAGATTGTTCTCCTGAGGAAAGACAATAAAGACAAAGCACAAATATAAATATCACACACGTAACTTATTACAGCTGTATAATATTGTTATATCATTTAGTAACATTACAGCATGCTGTATTATCATGACATTTGATGGCTCACCTGGTCTTGCTCCACAAATGTGTTTTCCCCTTATTCTCATGCAAAGCTCTGTAGTGCCTAAGCATGGATGTTATATCCCAGCTCCCTGGCACATAGCAAACACTTCACCTTGTACAAAAGTAAAGACAGCTTAACATAAATTGTATTGCACCATCAGTATTATGAAAATACATCTTCTGTAGAAATTTACATACCTTGTTGGGAGGAATAAAATCACAATGTTCCCACACAGGGGAGGACATCCTCCTCTTCTTAGCTGGCTCCATTCTCTCCTGACTTTCTCTCCTAAACCTCCAAACTGTCTCCAAACTCTCACTAACCGCAACTCTCCATCAAACACCCACATTTTGAATGAAGTCTGAGGGGTTTATATTTCTGTCATAGCTCGCGGCAAAGTTCGAACCACTTCATGAACCAGTCATGTGGTACAGCCGGGCAGCGAGGCTTCGGACGTCATCATTTTCAGCTCCTCCCATAAATGAAGCAAGCCTCGATACGCGCATCGCGGAAACGCCCCCTCCATTACTCGACACAAGCTTCGAAGTCTCGATACAGAACGTCACATCACTATCCACACGTACTTCCACACAACTGTGTTTTCGGTCACTGAAAACGGAGATTTTTAAAAACTCCGGCCAGGGTGGATATTTTTGAAAACTCAGTTTTTGCATTTACATGTGGACGAGAAAAATGGAGAAAACGCAGCGTCTACGGTGTACATTTTAGGACATCGTCAGGTATCAGACAAAAAATTGTCAGGTGTCAGTTGTCAAAAAAAAAATTGTCAGGTGTCAGAAAAAAAATTGTCAGGTGTCAGTTGTCAAAAAAAAAAAGTCAGGTATCAGAACAAGGTACTGTTGTGTTCTGTTGTATCAGTTCTGTTGTAACAGGACATGACAACAGGTGGCGCTGTTGTCATGTCCCACCCGAATTGATTTCCAAATACGTCATCAACGTGTGACCGTGGGAGAGCGTAAGGTCACTGACCTCACTGGAGTTTTACCGTGGTTCAGGCTCCTAACGACACAAGGTAAGTTTAACTTTTTCTCCCTTTTGTTCATATTTTTGCCACAGTTGTGTTATATTAAGTTGCAGTTATGTTGTGAAAGTTACATATCAGAGACGGAAAGCCAGTTTTGTACGAAACCAAATCAGTACTATTTTTGTCTGGCTAATTCATTCTAGCTAGCGACAGTGGTGAAACGTGATTCAAATTTAAACTGTTCAGTAATTGTTTTGTATACATTTCAGCAAATGGACAAGCTGAAAGCTCACGAGCAGCCTGCATCCTTTCTGTCGCTCTTTTTCTTTATTTCTCTTTTCTATATTGCTACTGTCGGGATATTTTTTGATCCCGATATGTTTTTTTTCTGTTGTTGTTTTTAGACTTTGCTGCAATATGTCATCTGACGATGATGAAAGGAGTATCCGACTCTGGCTGGTTCCCATGACTGTACCAAAATTACTTTTTTTTTATTATTTTTTTTTTTTTATTAAAAAAAGAGCATTAAAAATAAATGACTGAAGTACAACTTATTTATTAACTACTGTTCACCTCTTTCATATCAAAGAAGTGTATTTTTTGCTACACATGTTTTATTTGTGGGCACTGAATAGACGATGCTTTTAGTGTAATTGCCACATAAAAAGATTTAGTACTTTACTGGTTAATTACTTATGTTCAGTGTAAGAGGTGGGTGATCAATTAGACTGTTGTTGTTACACTTAACCTTTCAAGATATGATGATAATAACATTGTTCAACAAAGGCTTAAAACAAAAGGAAATCAGCTGTGCACTGAATTCATATGGGCATAAAATAAGGTAAGTCTGCATTTCAACAGTTTTCGTGACAACTCTCTAAAATGACAAAACATGCAGTTTGCATTTAATATAATGTAAGTCTGTGTTGTCTTTTAACAGTGAGAGGCATCTGAGACGAGTTTTAAAACTTCTAGGGTTGAAGCGAAGATGCCCCCAACGACCTTTTACTGAAATCCACAAAGCTGTGGAGGTAAGCGTTTAAAACATCAGTGCAAAAAATATATATTTTCCTGAAGTCTGTGTCATGAGCTATTGTAAAAACAATAAATGTTATTTTCTGTAGTGATTTAAAAAAAAAAAAACATTCAATTATTTTATCTTGTTTTTTAGAGTGAGATGAAACAGTGGTCTCCTGAACAAGGAATCAGGGCAATGGTAAAGCGGGTAAGGGATGTCAGAGGAGTGCGGCCTTGTTACAGGTTGGTTAAATAGTGTGTATATAATCAAGTATTCTCTTGTTTTACTGTTGAGCTCAGAGTAAAATCTATTGTTACTGTAGAGACGATGTTGCTAATATAATGAGGTATATGGATGCAAGTGGTCTTCAGAGGAGATCTCCTGGAAAGAAGAAAATTCCCCGTCGGAATTACATCAGCCGTGGTCCAAATGACACATGGCACATTGATGGTATTTATTTTATCTTTTCAATTAACCTTCCAAACATGTTTTGATGGTACTTCTGTTGAAACAAATTGTAATTATTATTTGTTGTTTCATATAGGCAATGATAAACTGAAGTTCTTTGGAATGTGGATACATTTGGGGATTGATGGGTAGGTTTGAATATGGCATTCGCTACTTAATTTATTATATTCAGTGATAGTACAAAGTTGCTTCAAGATAAGGATGTGCGGTAAACTGAGGTGTTATCTCTCCTGAGTAGTCTAGGGCAGGGATGGGCAAGTCCAGGCCTCGAGGGCCGGTGTCCTGCAGGTTTTAGATGTGTCCTTGATCCACAGCTGATTCAAATGGCTAAATTACCCTCACAACATGTTTTGTAGTTCTCCAGAGGCCTGGTAATGAACTAATCATTTTATTCAAGTGTGTTTACCCAGGGTGATATCTAAAACATGCAGGACACTGGCCCTCGAGGTCTGGATTTGGCCAAGCCTGGTCTAAGGGACCAAGATAAAGTATGAATAGTGAAGGAGGATTCAAGATGGCGGTTTTTAAAAGGCTTATTTCCTGCTAGTCTTAAAGTTCCATTTCAGACTGGCAGTTAATTTCAGGGAGGGCCAAGACCAACACAACAAACAAAACATCCCTGATATAAAGTAAACAGAATTTAACTCCAAAGAAAATGTACAATTTACGATAACCTACCTAACCAACACATAAACAGGAGAATACAAGGGATTACAAAACAAAAGGCAGCTCTCCCCTCGCGTCAGTCTGAACACAGTCAAGAGTCACATTCAATTCCAAAGGCATGTAAGCCTACACAACTATGGCAGTCAAAATGGCCGGAGGAACCAGAAACAACGCCTAGACATAATACAATGGAAAACCAGCATACTCTTGGGGAATGTAACAAAAACCAAACATAGTGCCAAAACATGATTAAATCATATGTACAAGTGGCCACTTTTCTGTTTCTTTCTTTTCAAATTTTCCAGGAAGGTTCTATGGCTAAAGGTGGGCACATCCAACCGCAAACAAAACTTTGTGGCCAGATACTTCTTTGAGGCTGTTCAAGAACAGGGTGGTATGCAATATACTAAAAAATGGGGGGTTAAAAAAGATTACATTTTGTTAATAAATTTATTTTTTCATCATTCACTAATTATCTTCAGTTTGTGTCTTTAGGCTGTCCTCAAATGATTCGGGGGGACAGAGGAAAGGAGAACCTTGTTGTGGGTCAAATGCAGATGGCATTTCACATGCGAGATCTTGGGAATCAGGCATGGAGGTGCTTCAGAATGGGGACATCAGTGCACAACCAGGTATGTCTTTAAGCTGGTAAATGACTATTTCTAAAGTAACAACCTGACAACAAAACTGATAATGTCATGTTTCTGTTGTTTAGAGAGCTGAATGTTTCAACAGTATTTTAAAGCGGACATGGATTAAGAAATGGCTGACAACATTTGAGGTAAAGCAAATCTTTCACCTGTAAAACCTATTAACAAAGACTAGCCATCCAAATTTCGTTAAACATACGATGGATTAGTTTATCTGAAAACACAAGGCCAGAATCTGTGTTTATGTACATCTGTACCTTTTCACTAATGAAATTCTCACCTTCACAACTTATGTCTTTTTCAAAACAACATGCGTAGGCCATGATGGAGTCTGGGATCCTTGAACTGGACAATCCTGTGCACATGTAAGTCAATATTTTTAGACATGAAAAATAATCAAGCAGCAGTATGAAAGTATGTGGTCTAGGAATGCCTTTGTTTTTTGAGTACTGATTAAAATTTAGCTTTTACTTATTCTACCTCAAAGAAGCAGATGAACATATAAATTTTTTAATTCTCCTTTTTCATAGCAACTGCTTGCAGTACTCACACTTGCCACTGCTTCAAAGAGACTTAAAAACGGAGCAAACAGTTTGGAACACCCATGACAACCGCAAGCAACGCAATGCACCTGGTCCATTTGGGAAACCCGACCTTCTGTTTACCTCACCACCTCCTGGTATGTCATTTGAAAGCCTGTGGGGTTTTATTTTTTTGTTTGTTTTTTAACTTTGTTACGTTCCCCTGGGGGGGGGGGTCTAGGCGGTGAGGGGGACGTAACAAAAGTGACCGGGTCAGAAAAAGGAGTCAAGGAGGCGAAACAGTTAAATAAAACAGTTTTATTGAAGTAATTCAACTAAAAGAGACGGACAAGCCGCTATCACCATAAAACACAAACAAAACTCAGGCGTTGGTCAAATAAAGCAAAAAGTCAAAAGGAAAGCGCAGCTCACTAGCTGGAAACCACAATACACAGCTCACTAGCTGGAAACCACCGCAAACACTCAGCTCACTAGCTGTACCCACACAAAATGGCACTCTGGCCCAGAGCTCACCCTGCTCTGGGCTTAAATACCCTTAATTGCTGATGGGAGTCAGCTGTACAGGAGGGAAAGGTGGCATCTCAGGCAGGGGAGGTAGTGGGACACGCCCACACAGGCACCCTCAGGAGAGAGAGAGAGGCTAGGGCCGTAACAACTTTCATTAGTTTACTTTTACTTTGATATAGCACTCTTCACAGGATAAAAACCACAAAGTGGCTTCACAATAATATAAAACAGATAAACATAAAACAGCACAATCGAACATACAGAATAAATGCAATCAAGGAAACGTAATGATGGAGGCAGAGCATTCCATGACCTGGGAGCCACCGCTTTGGAAGATCTATTGCCTCTGGTCTTCTGGTGGGACTACTAACAGCCATTGATTAGATGATCACAGGCTGGGAGAGGGAGCGTGGGGTTCTATAAGATCAGAAATTAAGGCAGGAGCTTCACGATTCGGAGCATTGAAAGTCATTACTAAAATTTTAAAATGAATTTTCTAAAATATACTGGAAGCCAGTGTAATGAGCGTAAAACTGTTATAATGTGCTTTCTCTTTTGTGTCTTCCGAAGAAGCCTACTTGTAGTACAATAAGAGATTTCTGAATTTCTACTGTCAATACTAAAATGGCTTCATATTGACACCTTTAACTAAAAATTAATCTAAATGTTTGAGTGATATTTCCATCTTTAAGTTTCTGTAATAACATCTGTAAACACTGACTGCTTCTTATACAGGTTCTAGAACAGCTTTGTCATTATTCATTTATTTTTAACATTCAAAGTGAACATCTTTTCAATATTGTCTTTCATTCGCAGGATATGGCAATGTGCTGCACATTGTTGACCCAGACCTTTTAGACTATGCCAAGCAATTAATCTGTGAGAGGGAAGAGCCTTCACTGGTAGCAAACCAGGAATTCAGAGACATGTGCCAGAACATTTTAGAAAACAGCCAGTTTCCCTGCACACCTGATGGTTGCCTTGCTGCATACCTCATGCTAGTCCAAGAGCTCACAACCGCCATGAACAGAAATGCAGTTCCTACACTTTCTACGTTTGCCGAGGCAAATGACATATACATCTTTCTGAAGAGAGAGAGGATGGAAGGTGCACCAGTAAACATTTCCAATGACCAATAAAATCATACAACAGTGTTTGTTAACATTTATTTATCCTTGTTTAAAATCAACAGGTAATTTGAAAACTGTCTGACCAACAAAATGTACAATAAAATGTTGAAATACAATTGACAAGGTGCCATCTTTCATAATGATTCAGTGTTTCATTTACCACAACTTTTGTTAACAATAATGTAGAACATAATTCACATTGAAAGACTTTTGAACTGCAGACTGTAGCAACATTACCACTTGTAGCCATATCGGCTTGTAAGATCAAGGCCTGACTTGAGAAACTTAACAACATCAGATGCGGAAGGCCTTGAGTCTGGGTCATAGCTCACCAAACCACCAAGAAAACTGTTTTTGTCACTGAGATGTGATAGGGCATGTGGTGGGGTTTTGGTGGCCATTAGTGCAGCCAGTTCTCTTTGTTTTTTTTTAACCATCCACGGAGCGGAACCCGTCAGGATCTCCAAATATGTGGCTCCGAGGGACCACATGTCTGTCTGGAACGAGGCCTCTTCAAACATCAGTATGCATTCAGGGGCCATGTAAAGATATGTGCCACCAGCTGGACCAGTAGCCTAGGCAGTGAACTTACTCCCTTGACGAAGCATCACAGTGTCTCTTATGTTTGCCATGCCCCAGTCTGTCAGGACTGCCTTCTTAGAAGGGTGGTGAACCTATAAGGTATACATATGAGAACTTACCAGGTTGTCTAAAATTTCACAAATGTTATCAAAAATGTCATTCCAAAGACCACAGCTCATAATTGGGGGGGAAAAAAAAAAAAAAACCCTCAAAGCTTTTAGCACCCAGATCACCCAATCACTGCAGATTTATTCTGAGATTGTTTATTATACCCAACATTAAAATTAACAGATTGGTTAATGATCCAACCCGGTTTTATAGTCCTGTGCATTTTTTAATCCCCATTCCACTTAAGCAAGTGGTACAGACTAATAAAATAATAGAAACTTTCAGTTTGTAAAGCCTAAACTTACAACATGTTTGGGAATTTTGTAGGTGTGCAAGAACCAACATATTAAAGAAAAATTGGACTATTAAAGAAACAATGTAAGGCTTCTTACTTTAAAAAAAAATCCTTTATATGAATATGCCAGAAAAGTTTCTCATTGTTCAAATGTAGTGTTTAATAGACTGAAGAGAATAAAGTTAAATAAATAATATACTATTTTTATTTTGATCTTCAAAAACAAAGTTGAGAAAAAGAAAAATACAATATGGCTTACCATGACATTTGCTGGCTTTATATCCTGGTGAATGATTCTCTGTGCATAGATGTACTCTACTGCCATGGATAAGTCCAGTGATATGAAACCGGCATCATCCCCTTCAAGCTATCAAGACAATATATAATATTAATAAAACAATGCGTAGCCAGGTGTGACAATCTAACATGTCTACCACTGGAAATGTATTACTTCAAATAGGATTAGTATTCAAATGCAATTGCCATTTCAATTTCAATAAATTACAATGGGACCTAAGACCAACAAAGTAAATGTTTGGCAGTGACCATCAAAAAGCCCTGATTGCAGTCCTCTTGCGAAACTGTAAGCAGAGGTGAATGGTGTGTGTGAGCAAGGTGGCCAACAAATCTGACTCAGTTACACCAGTCCTGTCTGGAGGACTGGACAGAAATTCCTGAAAAATATTGTAAGAATATTGTAGAAGAAAACCTAAAATGTCTGAACCTCATCCAAGTAAAAAAAAGCAATTCTACCAAAACAGTAAGGGAGCTTATTATTAAAAATTTAAGATTATTCTTTTACTAAGTTGATACTTTTCTGGCATTTGACAATTAAAGATCATTTTGGTCATTCTAAATGGTTGAAAACATGAGAGAGAAAAAAAAGGAATCAGTCTTTTTATATGTTGTACACAAAGATGGTTTCAAGTACATATTTAAACAAATGCCAGCAATAAAAAGTTCTTTTTTAATATGAGTGTTCTGATATCAAAAGTTTTTAAGGTAGACTGTTTTCTTGGATTTGGTAAATGTTTAAATATGCAATTGTAACTCTCTGGTGCCACCTTAAAACCTGTAGTCTGTAATAGGACATGATGTCGTCGGTAAACAGGAAGTAAGTCTGTGAATTAAGGAGAAGGCATGTGCAGCATGGTGGCCTTAGCCAGATAAATCCAGTGGCATCCACATACATCCTATGCCTTTGGTAGCATTGTGGGTATGTATAGACTTGTTTTATATTTTATGTGCATGTATAGACCACTTTCTTTCAAGTAAGTTCATTTTTCTGTAAGTTTAATGATAAAAACCAATCTTATGCAGTTTAAGCTAGCAATCGCTTATGGAGCTAGTTAAAGGGGAATGACAAATGTATTGGAGGCATTCATTATAGTAAGACTTGTTAAAATCATAATTTGATGTTTGTATTTGACTTAAAAAGGGAAGTAATTCATATGAACATTGCATGTTGACATATTAAAAAGCTGGGTTAATATATTTTCATCGTTATATATGTACATGGTGAATAAGTACAGTGATTATGCCTTGTACTGTTTGTTACAGTTTCACCTTTCCCTGTGTCAATAAACCTGTGAACCGGGAATCGTGTCATCAGAGTCTTGATGTGGGGAAGGAGTTTAGCTGACTGCCCAACCATAGCAGAGGCAGTACAATGAGGGTATTAAGATTATTCACATCTACCTAAATGTATTAAACATAAAATTATGAGTATTGGTACCTTCACCAAGCAGCTGTCTGTGTGAAGCACTTGCTGCAGGGTTGCGCCATGAATGTATTCAGCTGCCAACAAAAAGCAGAACTCAGTGCGGGCAACTGCCATGAGTCTGACGATGTTGGGGTTAGACAGTCTCCTAATAAAACAGAAACATGTCCGAATAAAAAAAACAAAATAGAGGCATATTATGTTACAGCTTGAGGAAGAATCGATTTTGACAATGAAAAAAAAAAGTGTGTCAAAGTTCTTACAGTGAAACATTTATCTCATGATGAATGTCGCTGTCCTCCATCCCTTGTTGGCCACACATGATCCTTTTAACAGCTGCTGGAGTACCATGAAAAGAACCTCTATTTTCTTTGCAGTTAAAAAAATTAACTTGCAAGCATTACCAAAAAATTTAATAAAGTGTTGGATTACCATTTTCAAGGTATTTTTTAAGCTGCTCGTAAGCTTTCAGCTTGTCCATTTGCTGAAATGTATACAAAACAATTACTGAACAGTTTAAATTTGAATCACGTTTCACCACTGTCGCTAGCTAGAATGAATTAGCCAGACAAAAATAGTACTGATTTGGTTTCGTACAAAACTGGCTTTCCGTCTCTGATATGTAACTTTCACAACATAACTGCAACTTAATATAACACAACTGTGGCAAAAATATGAACAAAAGGGAGAAAAAGTTAAACTTACCTTGTGTCGTTAGGAGCCTGAACCACGGTAAAACTCCAGTGAGGTCAATGACCTTACGCTCTCCCACGGTCACACGTTGATGACGTATTTGGAAATCAATTCGGGTGGGACATGACAACAGCGCCACCTGCAGGAAGATTTTCTCTCTGGTACCTTGTGTTCTGACACCTGACAATTTTTTTTCTGATACCTGACTTTTTTTTTTTTTTGACAACTGACACCTGACAATTTTTTTTCTGACACCTGACAATTTTTTTTCTGACACCTGACAATTTTTTTTCTGACACCTGACAATTTTTTTTTTGACAACTGACACCTGACAATTTTTTTTCTGATACCTGACAATTTTTTTTTTGACAACTGACACCTGACAATTTTTTGTCTGATACCTGACGATGTCCTAAAATGTATACCGTAAGCGTCAAAGGTGTGCGCATTTTTTGATGTCACACTGTGCGCCACGTTATTGTTTCGGTGAAATTAATTTCTACAATACTATTACTGTTAATTGTACTGTCTGCAGTGTTTAAATGCTTACATATACACACACAGTTACTGTCCCTCCACACATATGACTCTGTTCTGCTTCTATGCCCCAGCTTTGTTTACTTTTTCCCCACCGAGGCTTCTAGACTTCTGATTGGCGAACATTTCTGCACGGTTAGGAATATATCGCCACCTTTTGCTTTGGCATGTTCCTAGCAGCGTTTTCCTTCATTTCTGCCTTTACGTATGGACGGGATTATTTTTTAAAACGAAAAATCTCTGTTTTCAAAAATACCCGTGTACGTGTGGACATAGCCTTTGACTACTGGGGTTTTTTTTTTTTGGTTTTTTTTTTTTGTTTGTGTGAAAGAATTTTTGAACGGCGACACCAGAAAATAATGGATACGTAAAAGAAACTTAATTTAATAGTACACTTATGTAATTTAAATAATAATATTTTTTAGGTACAGAAAATTAATATTCAGCGAATGCATTTGTGCTGTAAAAGAGAAAAAAATCACAGCTGTTATTTCAGTTCTGTGTTTTGTGTCTTTCTGTTCACTCTAGCAGTGGCTGCTGAATATCATCTCCCCCTTTGAACTTCTTCTGAACTTCAGACGGCTCCTTCTTTCATGTTTTCATTTTACATCAACATAATGACATTTTCTTTGTTGTTGCTGTGACTGAAAAAAGGAAATTATTTTCTCTTTTTTTGATATTTTGTTTTCTGTTAAGAATCTGAGTTGTTTGCTGACCTTGTGCCAGTGTCTGAGCCTCCGTGTCCATTATCACATCTGTACATTCATGGAAAGTCAAAAGGAAAAAGTAAGTAATACAATAAAAACATAACAAAGGTAGAAAAATAAAACATTACAAAAGCTGCGTTACAAGCAAAAGCGGGTTTAAGAATTGACTCATTTGCAGAAAGTAGGGAAATGGCAAGTCACATGTTGCTTTATTTGCACACATTACATATGACAAGAACATGGTACCTATCAAAATGCTTCTGGAGTAATTATATATTGTAGTGTCCCACATAAACATATCATTATGTGCCCACCTGTCGTGCATGTACACCTTAAATAAACCTGCATGAATCTTCAGGTGTTTCACACAGTGAAGGGCTCAAGACTAACTTTTTGCCACAGTTACACTGGTGCACCTACATTTTTTTCTTAGGCGCACCACCACAAAAATTAGGCGCACCCAAATTTTTCAACCGCAGTTTTACATGTGCAATTTTTTTTTTTTTTGGGGGGGGGGAGATTGTCCATACAGACAATATTGATATGTAAATGATTGACTAACAATCTTGTGCTTAAAGTGCGTTGGCACTCTTTGTCAATATTGTAGACAATGTTAATCTTAATCATCATCACGTCCTCCTCTGACGACCTGTTTGCTGCTGCCTGGCGCTGAAAGGAAGTGGTAGAGGGGACACTTGGGCAGTGCATTTATTGCAGCATATAATGTGTTTTCTGGATACACTGCTGCTTTTTCAGCATTCAGAGGTTAATGGCTCCGTGTCAGAGCACTGGCTATGAATTTCAGAAGGATCAGGCCTTAACTTAACAAAAAAGTTATCAATTGTTCTTTTCATTTTTTCTCATTACCCACAGCTACATCCACCTCTGTCGGGCCTAGGCTGCTCATTAAGGTTGGGTATCATCATTGATTTCTAGAATCCGTTGGATTCTGATTCACGAGGTCCCAATTCGATTCAATTTTGCCTCAGACAGTCAGAAATATTATAATTCTGATCATTTATCAGTACTGATACATGTGAGACTTCATCAGAATTGTGAGCATCACAGCAGATGTCTTTGTGTCAAAGTAACTGAGGATAAAACTCAGAAAAACATGAAGGAGATTTTCCTGGTCTGGCTTTTTATAGCAGATAACCTTAAAAATATTCTGCAACATTCTGCAATTTTGCATAGTTTTAAAAAGTTTAAATGTCTTCAGTATTAAACAGCAGAAATTAGGCTTTCTTGTCCGAGGTCATTAAGTTAAAAAAAAAAAGACAGCGGCCGACAGCGCTGTAAACAACGGTAGACTGATGGGTAATAAACGAATGAATAATGCAGAAAACAGATTTGAGATGGAAAACTGTTCTTGAAGTACAGAGAGAGAGAGAGAGAGACCTGTGCATGAAGTGTGATTTTTATCGTGGTGGAGGCAAAACAGCAAAAGTCAGAGAGAATTCAAGACAATATTTATCAAATGTGAAGCATCGTTTGGATCTTCTTTTGCTGCTGGTTCAGTGAATTTTGGTTGGACAGAGACAAAACCTGCAGCTCAGAATCGAGCGCAAAAAAAGACATAAACACAGAGCGGACCCGACGCATCAGAATCGGCGAGCTGTCAGCTTTCAGCCCCGATGCCGTGTCCGTCTACGGGCCGTCGGGTGAGAAAGCCGAGAAAGACAAAGCTGATTCTGATGCGTCGGGTCCGCTCTACGTTTACGTCTTTGTGTGGAGTCCGTTACCTGCTCTCATTTACTGTTTGGTGGTTGTTGAAATAGTTTTGTGAGCTTTAACCTGAGATTCTGGCGTTTCTGGCAAAACACATTTATATTTAAAAGTCAATTTAATTCATCGATATCGCTTTATTCAAGCTACTCACTTCTCTCTGTCCGCCCGCCCTGCACTTTCAAATGTACACACGGACTACATGAATATCTGGACCACGACCAATCAGAGAGGTCCCGCCCCTGACTATCTCTGATTGGTTTAGACCACGATAGGGGCATAAAGTGTGTCTGCTGTTGCCCACACGGAGACTTTCAGAGTTGCGGAGTATTTTTTTTTTATGTTACTCGAACAGCTGGTCGACCTAAGATTTTTTTTTTTTTTTTTTAGTCGCACCATTGAAAAATTTGGTCACACTCTAGAGCCCTGCAGTGACTGGTTTAAAACCAGTCTACAGCACTGGGTGCACAAATAGATTCAATCAAACACGTTTACACACTTACAATAAGGCACAGCTGTGAACCATCGCAGTGTGCCAGCCCACAAATATGATGAATTATAAACTTATAATTATAACACATTAACTTTGATGGTTTCCATTTTGAGGGGCAGCATAGACACAGTGTATAATTTAATCAATTGTTTCCAGGTCAACTTATCTGTTTCCATGTCAGTGTAATTACTGGACTCTGCACCGCCACGTCCTAATAAGAAGTGGCATGAAAATAGAAGGAGGCAAATTGCCCACATTTGTTAGGGGCCGGGGTGGTTGGGGTTCTGTTATTGTTTGGTGTCAGATTATTGTCTCAGCATCAAGTGTTCACGAGTCGACTCGTACTTGGCGTTTCACTGCCCTGCCTCAGCCACCTCCTTCCCATCCTCGCCCCAGTCTGTTTGTGACAAGCTCCGTATACCTACCCATGCCTTCTGTGGCCATAGACTGTTCAGTAACTGTCCATCTACTATAGTTTACTCGAGTGTCCATGTCAGCTCACCGTAGGATAGGACCAATAGCAATTGGTATTATAAAATCATGTGACCCTGTAATGATAAAACCCAGAAATCTGCAGAATGTGTGATAAAGAAAAAGAAAAAATACAGCCAGTTATACCTACATGAGCAAAGGATGTAATTTAGAACCCACAGATATCAATTTAAAACAACAGCTGTGTCACACATCTGGTTGATGATGGATGTCTAGGGAACTAATGTGAGCTGCTGGAATGGAGACAGATGTGTTTGATAAACTTCTACTGTTCCCAATAATTCATTATTTTATTAAAATACAATAACTTGTAAAAGTATGATTACCATCTCATTTTGTCCACAGTTCAGCGTATGGACACAAAGTGGAAGCTGCTGAAATCCTTTGTCTCTTTCCAGAACACGTTTCCAGGTCATGGAGCTTTCAAAGAAAACATAACTACAGTCAGTCAACATGATTCATTGTAACAGACAAAAAGTTCATATAATAGTAATATTTAGTAGGATTAATGATGAGAATAAGATAATAATTCAGCCGTTTAAACTCCATTATCAGTATCAGTTCTCAGTGGGTTCTCATTGAATCCACTTTTAGTCCACCATCACATGAGCAGCATGTCAAAGATTTTGCTAAGTAATTCCTGTGCAGTCAAATATTTGTGCATGTTGGAGTTATTCTTTGTTGTGATCAATATTGTGTCATTACTCAAAAAAACGTAAGAAATTGCACATATTACACTTTTCATAAAAGTAATGCAGTATGTTGTTTATTTACTCCCAGGAGAAAGTAATTTGTGACATTACTCTTTACATTATTTCTGCATGTCTCCTGAAACGCTTTGTTTCATCATTATTAACTTCCACACACACCAACACAAATCCTAATGAGGACACACATATGAGCTTTCTCTCATTATTCAGGTAGGAGCGCAGAGCAAAAATGCAACCAGTGCAAAGAGACTTTAACGTGGTCTCCATGGTGATTCTATTGTAGTAACATGAACAGGTAGTCAAGTTGCTGACTGATCACCAGTTTGTGACCTGTTGAAGTTCAGGGCCTGGCTGTGGAGCCGAGGGCTGAGGTTAAAATAGCAGGATAATGCAGCTATTTGTCTGTATCCACACTGTGGACTGTGCCTGCCACAGCTGACTGTGCATCAACTGACATTAGCTGATTATTGTATAAGTGGAACTGATGAGCAGGATCAGGAAAGCAGACCAACAAGTCCAAAGAACTGAACTACTTAGAACTGGTTCTTGATTCGATCCTCATATAGGGATATGTATGAAGTGGATTTTGAAACAACCTCCCAGTTACCGTGTTTTTTTGTACACACCCAACTCCAAAATAGGAACACTGTGTGAGAAAAAAACCAAAATGCGATGACCTGTAAATATTATAAACACTTATTTTATTCACAATAGAACATCGAAAAAGCGTCTGGACTTCTTTAAGTTGCTTGAAGACGTTTCACCTCTCATCCGAGAAGCTTCTTCACTTCTAAGGTCAAATGGTGGGGAGTCCCAGATTTAAACCTAGTGGGAGTATCCCTCCACAGAGGGAAAAAAGGACCCCCTGATGATCCTCTAATCGCCTGAGCCAAGGTGTGAAACTGGGTGTGGGTCCCAATCAGCCAGAGTTTTGGGTGAGCTCATAAATCACCCTTTTTGTTTATTTTTTATTTCATCTTTAAAAGCGTTTACCTCGCCTTTGGTGTCATCCTTGTCAGCACAACTTCACATGTGTAGGTCTAAAGAGCTTGGCAAGAAAAGCATCTGGACTTCTTTAAGTTTCTTGAACACATTTCACCTCTCATCCAAGAAGCTTCTTCAGTTCTAAGAGCAACTGTCCCTAAGAGGTCCATGGGCCTCATAAGGGATGACAACCTTGTTCCTTTTGTCCTTCTGGCCCTCCCTAGTTGGTGTCTTATCTTCTTTTCTGTGCATCTTTGCTGACTTGATGAAAGCTCAATTAGGATGACCGCATGTTTTAAGAGCCTCCATTACATGTGTGTGTTCCCTCATTTTCCCTTTTCAATTTAGGTGTGATCACCAGATTTAGTGATACTTCAATAAAAAACAAAGACGTGATCTAAATTTAGCTAATGGTCCCTTCAGGATCATCTCCTTGTGCACAACTGGACCTGCTATGATTTGACCACCTACTCTGCAGAAGTCCTGTTCTCGCTAATTAGCTACATGTATCCTTAACATGACTGAGCAGATAAACAAACCTAAACGCTCTTCATGTTTGTAACTTTAATTCTGTTTACTGTTATTTCCCATGTGAACCCATGTGAAGAAAAGTTCTTAGGTTGACTCTTCTCTTCATCATAATTGCTCCTTTGTAACTCTATTATCTACCACACACACACACACACACACACACACACACACACACACACACAGATACACACCAACAGGATTGCATCCATAAACCCACGTGTCCCTCTTGTAATTCCAGTATCGCTTTTTGCCTCGTTGCAGTATCTCAGCCACTCTTATCTCTGCATCCACATGTTCTCTGGCTCTCTCTCTCTCTCTCTCTCTTTCTCTCTAGGATCATTGGCTGTCTGTCAAATGATACCAGACCCAGGGATCTCACACACACACACACACAAACACACACACACACACACACACAAACACAAACAAAGGGATCTGAGTCTTCTGAAGTTCTTCTTAATCCAAGGCACTCAAATCGGTTTCAGCCTCTTTGTTCTGTTGTTCTGTTGTTCTGGGCCAACAAAGGTTAGGGAATACTTGTACTGATTTATCTGTAAGTAAAAGTGTAGATGTCTCCACAGTGACCGCTGTTATTGAAATGAAGAGTAATAAATCGCTTGTGTGAAAAAAAAGGAAGTGACCTCAAAAGTTAAAAATGAATGCTGTAGTTTTGTGGCCTGGATATGAAAAGAAACATTGGAAAATGAAAATGAAGACAGCAGCTGACTTGGAGGAGACAGAGAGGGACAGTTGTGATCTCAGTCACTGTTTATTCTATCAGGAAATGGGAGACATCTATCTTGTGGGAACGGAAGCCTACGTGGCTGTGGAAACCTGTTGGTGTCCAAAACTGAGTGTTCTGCCTCTGACAGCATGGATGACCCTGCCAGAAACGGCTCAGATTAGGAAAAGCTTTGTAACAAGGTTCTCATGGCACACACACTTTTCACATGGACATGAAAATAATTAAAGCAAAGAATAAAAAAAATACTGTGGCAGAAGTTCACGCACGTGAACGGACATGAACGCTGTGGTAATTCAGATCTTTAAATGATTTTGTTCAACTGCTCTTGGAACGATTTTACAAGCACAGTGTTGATCGAAAGGTTCATTACTGTTAGTTCACTACTACAATTAGTATTTTCTATAATGGTTACTCCACCACATGTGCACACTCTTTAACAGAAAGCTTTTTTAATACAAAAATATCGTGATTAACGATGAATTTGTAAAATTTGCTTTTTCGCTAACAAACAGAAAAAAATCTCACATTATTATAATGTTATAATTATTATAATGTATTTTATTTTTAGTATATATAAGTGTAATGTAGATGGAAGTAGCATTTGAAATATGTGTTGTGTGTGTAGTTATTTTTGTGTTTTGTTTTCACATTTTCATGTAATGAAATGTGTTATAAAAATAAAATTGTCATTGAGACACATTGAGATTCTGGGACATTTCAGATGACCCAAATAAAAGAAGGGATAGAAATCGAAATAAAAATGAGAGTTTTTTCTTTCCTTTTTTCACAGCCAGCAAGTACAAATAGTAGAGGAGATTGTATGATTCAGAGGGGATGAGAGATACTTCTTTAAAAGATGAGCTATCAGGTGAGAGCAGCTGCATCTCCATGCATAAATCAGGAGGAAAAAGGGACAGATAGTCAAGTGGTGTGATAAAGCCAGACACAAAGATATAGACCGAAAGTCATCACCAATTCAAAAGACTGAAATATAAGTGAGAGCAAAATGAGATGCAAATAGGAAAGCAAAACAACCCACAGAGAGACTGAGAGGAAAAACAGACGATGGCCCAAATAATCACCCAGTTCTATCAAACGCTCGCCTGGGCGTTTTCACGTCAAAACTTTCGAAGCGAAGACAAGTCTGAAGAAAAGAATGCAAGGGCATTATCCACCACAATACAAGCTTTATCGACAAACTCCCACCTTTTCTGATAAAGGAAGCCAGAACTAGAGGGTAGACAGGCAGAGGGAAAAGGCAGTGCAAGGACATTCGTCGCCAACAACGATTTTGACAAAAACCATAAACTCCTCAGTGTTTCTGTTTGGGCCTGTTTATCTGAGCACCACAGGGACATATGAAAGAAGAACACATACTTCCAGATATAAGACTCTTCTCATTTCTTTGACTCTGAGGACCTGCTCGCCTCTATCTAATAGTCCTTCCTCTCCATCTCCAAACCGCTTGCCTCTCTGCTGTGTTTCTCTCTTGCTCTACCTCTTTCTTTTGCTTGCTTCAGTGTGTCTCACTCTAACACATGGTATTATTTTTTTAAGTGTTTTCTCAAAGGTTGCGCTCGTTTGTCTGGTGCTCAAATTTATTCTTCTTGCCAGTTATTCCAGCTAGTCTTACTAATAAACAATAATGGTCATCCAACATGTCCAGGTAAGAGTTTAGCACTGTGGTTTTGCAGAACATGGGTTGTTGGTTTGAACCTCCTTGCTGTCTAGCTCTATCTATGTTTTTCTTGCACCTCTGTGAACTTCCTCTGGCATCCTCCTATAGTCCAAAGATATATAGATTAAATCAACTAGTTATTTACTGTAAATGTTATTCTTCTAAAAAGAGATACACATTTAGTTTGGTTACCCTGTCAAATATACAACAAGTTAACAAAGTGTGCAGACTTTGTCAAGAGAAAAACAGTCATAGGACAGAATCCTAAATCCCAAAGGAGAACAAGGGGACCCACGTTTTTCCTTGGATCTGGAGCTCCAGAAGGACACAAGAAGTGGACCACAAGGCTTTCTAGCCTGGACACAACCAACAGAATGTTACCAGAGCAAACTAACTGGAGATTAAAGTTACTATCACAGCACAGTGCAGACAATCAAAATACCACCAAAAAACTGCTTATTTACACACTGTTTTGTTTCACTCACATTAAAATGATCATTATGATGGTTTTATTATATTACTGGATTATACACAGGTTGCATGCTAACTTATAATGTTACTTATTATACTCCATGATTCGCTTTAAAATGAGTGTCATATACACAAATCGGGGTGCGAATGCACGTTTGTGTCTGCGTGCGCCTGTTCGTCTGTGTCTATATGTCAGCTTGGGTCTTAGACTCTCTGGGAACATCTCAGGTTCTCCGAGGTATGGAGGCCTATCTCCCCTCACCACACTCCCTGCCGGTGGCTGATGTCCTCAGACGTTGGTGGGTTGGTAGTTCTTGGTGTCTGGGGCTGGGCGCTCATGTATGTACCGACTCACTCCTGGTGGCCAATTGGTGGGGCCTGGCACCTGTGGCCCGGCTGGGCCCCTTCCCGGGGGTGGGGTGCCCTCAGGCCTCTGGGCCTGAGGACTGGTCCTCTCTGGCACAGCTGGCTGCCGGCAGAGCCCGCAGGCGCGTCACTGCAACCCCCTCTGGCCCCTTCTCCGTAGCTGCTGGGTGACCTCTCGTTTGGGGCTCTTCTCAGCTCTTCCCAGGAGGGTGGCACGGTTGCCCCCCCCCCGGTGGTCCTCCTTGGGTCCTCGTATTCTGGGGCCTCTGGATGTCTGGGGCCTGGATCTCCTCCATACCTGCTTCATGCCTGGGGGACGGGGCTATGGCTCCCCACATTCCCTAGCAGATCGTTACATGGAGAAACCTTTTGAATACAAGCGTGCTGATGCACACAGGTGTGCACACAGGTCTTCACAGACACCAACTACACCTTTCTTGGCTGCTACCTCAAAGCACATTGTGCGCTGTCGATCTTGCGTGCTGCACAATAACATGTAATATTTAGTATCAACTGTTATCTACTGTTAGCTAGTTTGTTGTGATGGTGTCGTATTTATTATGTTGCTCTTTCTTGTTTGTTTTCTCTTTTGTTTTTTCTTATCTCCATACAGGTGATCCAGGTGTTTTGTTTCTTTTTTTTTCTTCCCCCCTTTCTCACCATCTCTTCTCTCCTCTATTTTTCCTTCTCTCCCTCTCTTTCTTTCATTCTTTCTCCCTGTCCTATCCCCCAGTCATGTCTGTCCCGTCTGTAGCAACTGAAAATCAAATACATACATAATTATAATAAAGGTCAATCAAATGGACAAACATGGCAAGGCCATGATGATCCACTTGGTAAAGTAAATCCGCTTTGGCATCTTTCTTGGCCTTCAGACAACAATTCTGATGGCTAAAGATCCAAACGGGACAGGCAAAAAAAAAAAAAATTACAAAATTAAAAAATAAAACGAGTGTCATAGAAGAGCGAATGCTGCCAACCTCTGCTATTCAGAAGTTTTCTTTCAACCTTTGTATAACTCATAAATTGGAGCTATGTAATGTTGAGGTTAAATCTGTGGATGCCATCTTACGTTCAGGTTGGATTTGCACTTTTCTAAAACCAAAATTTTGTTTTCAACAAGATTCCAGCTGAATTCAAGTCATAAACATTATTATAAAGGTACTAAGACCGAGGCCAGTTCCTTTCTGGGCTTGCTCATGCACCCATGTCATTTCAACATTTGCTTCTATTCTTGATAGTCTTTGATCTTTTCTTTCATCTGTTGGTCCTTCCCAATCTTTTCTCTCCCCACATCATATCATTTGTCAAAAGGAAAGAAGATTTGACAAAGCAAAGAACAAAAGAACCTCCAATGGAGTCTGTTAAAGCCAATTTAAAAAACGAAGGGGACACAGGCTTGCTGGAAGACAGAAAAATGAATGGAAAGGCTTACTGTGGTATAAAGCACAATCCAACCATACATGCTTAAAAACACACAGGTGGAGACAGAGCTGCATGTCTGCAAGCTTTTGCGTAACTTGTCAGAGTGAGCCAACTGCATGAATGGGAGGATGTGATAGACTTAAAGGGTATAAGATAAAAAGGAAAAAGACACACATACACACACGTGGATGGAGACGAGACAACACATCAGTGGCTTTTCTGACTCTTTGGGAGGTGCCATAATGTGTTTTTTCCTCTCGCCTTCCGCTCATCTTTTCATCTGCCTGCTTTTTTTCTTTCTTCAGTTGTCTGACTGGGACCCCAGAGTGGATATGAAACCGTCAACAACTTATCATGGATGCACACACCTTTTGTTCAGCTTTCACACATACACAGGAAAGCACTAAGTCGCTTATTGATAGAAGTACACACGCACTCACAATGATCTTACACTGTATATATGAATACAACAACACAAATGGTCTTCCTCCGCTACACACACACACACACACACACACACACACACACACACACATATATACAAGGAGTGCAAAATTATTAGGCAAGTTGTAGTTTTGAGGAATAATTTTATTATTGAACAACAACCATGTTCTCAATGAACCCAAAAAACTCATTAATATCAAAGCTGAATGTTTTTGGAAGTAGTTTTTAGTTTGTTTTTAGTTTTAGCTATTTTAGGGGGATATCTGTGTGTGCAGGTGACTATTACTGTGCATAATTATTAGGCAACTTAACAAAAAACAAATATATACCCATTTCAATTATTTATTTTTACCAGTGAAACCAATATAACATCTCCACATTCACAAATATACATTTCTGACATTCAAAAACAAAACAAAAACAAATCAGCGACCAATATAGCCACCTTTCTTTGCAAGGACACTCAAAAGCCTGCCATCCATGGATTCTGTCAGTGTTTTGATCTGTTCACCATCAACATTGCGTGCAGCAGCAACCACAGCCTCCCAGACACTGTTCAGAGAGGTGTACTGTTTTCCCTCCTTGTAAATCTCACATTTGATGATGGACCACAGGTTCTCAATGGGGTCCAGATCAGGTGAACAAGGTGGCCATGTCATTAGTTTTTCTTCTTTTATACCCTTTCTTGCCAGCCACACTGTGGAGTACTTGGACGCGTGTGATGGAGCATTGTCCTGCATGAAAATCATGTTTTTCTTGAAGGATGCAGACTTCTTCCTGTACCACTGCTTGAAGAAGGTGTCTTCCAGAAACTGGCAGTAGGACTGGGAGTTGAGCTTGACTCCATCCTCAACCCGAAAAGGCCCCACAAGCTCATCTTTGATGATATCAGCCCAAACCAGTACTCCACCTCCACCTTGCTGACGTCTGAGTCGGACTGGAGCTCTCTGCCCTTTACCAATCCAGCCACGGGCCCATCCATCTGGCCCATCAAGACTCACTCTCATTTCATCAGTCCATAAAACCTTAGAAAAACCAGTCTTGAGATATTTCTTGGCCCAGTCTTGACGTTTCAGCTTGTGTGTCTTGTTCAGTGGTGGTCGTCTTTCAGCCTTTCTTACCTTGGCCATGTCTCTGAGTATTGCACACCTTGTGCTTTTGGGCACTCCAGTGATGTTGCAGCTCTGAAATATGGCCAAACTGGTGGCAAGTGGCATCTTGGCAGCTGCACGCTTGACTTTTCTCAGTTCATGGGCAGTTATTTTGCGCCTTGGTTTTTCCACACGCTTCTTGCGACCCTGTTGACTATTTTGAATGAAACGCTTGATTGTTCGATGATCACGCTTCAGAAGCTTTGCAATTTTGAGACTGCTGCATCCCTCTGCAAGATATCTCACTATTTTTGACTTTTCTGAGCCTGTCAAGTCCTTCTTTTGACCCATTTTGCCAAAGGAAAGGACGTTGCCTAATAATTATGCACACCTGATATAGGGTGTTGATGTCATTAGACCACACCCCTTCTCATTACAGAGATGCACATCACCTAATATGTTTAATTGGTAGTAGGCTTTCGAGCCTATACAGCTTGGAGTAAGACAACATGCATGAAGAGGATGATGTGGACAAAATACTCATTTGCCTAATAATTCTGCACTCCCTGTATACACATATATACATATATATGTGTGTATATATATATATATATATATATATATATATATATATATATATTGTTGGGATTCAGAGATTCTTTTATTGCTACCATATAATTTGCCTTATGAAGAATGTATTAATAACATGTTTCACAGTATCATTTATCAGTAATATTTCCTACAGGGTTTATATTGCATTGAATATGTCTGTCATCACATTGACCTTTCTATTTTTATAGGTTGAGTTCATTTTATACACAATGCATAAATGTGCTTGGTTAGAGTTGATGTTCCATTCTACAAGGTTTTAAGCTTCACTGGTGAGAGTGTCCAGATGATACATGCTGAGGGGAGATGAGAACATAGCAGGTTAATTGCATGCATGCTTACAATACACATATTAATCTAGTAGCAGGTTTGAGTGAAGGCCTAAGCGTCTTCTGCTTCAGTTTGAGACTGGCTGCAAAAGTACTTTACTTAGTGATTAATGACGAGGGTCCAATTATTAGCTCTCAGAAAAGCTAAGACCTGAAGTTATTACCCTAAAAGGCAAGTAATGAAGAAAGGAGAAGTTATATGTCAGTTTATAGTTATTAAAAGTATATGTGATGAACCCTTGTCTGCACGGGTTGAACTTTTGCCCGTCTGTCACCATGTATTTTTGAACTGCATTGACGTAGGTGTGATATTTTATCCTATAAAACCAGAACCCAATGTATTCTTGTCAGAGCAACACAATCTGTATGCTGACGGTTGGTTGTTCTCCTGTGATAATAAAACTCATCGTTTGATTGCACTTTTCCGGAGTCTCCGTCGTTTGTTGTCTGGTCTAAAGTTGATCGATCTCGCAACAATATGTATATATACACACATTCTCACGTCTTTTTTTGAAGCTGCTGGTGTCTCAAATGTTAACGTCCTACAGCACAGAGGTGTGTTACTTAAGTGGCACATACACACTTACATCAGCCTCTTAGGTTCCAGTGATCAAGCTGGCCTGTTTTATGGACTTATTTGCTTAAACCAACTCATTTAGCACTTTGGGCTAAATGAGTCAAATTTTCCTTACTGAAATTTTTTTTATCATTCAGGATCATTCTTTATCATATCATTTCCTCCCTTTGAAGATGATGTATCATTTTTTGAGTTTGTCTGAAAGACAGTCTTTAGTTTGTTGATGAAACTTCTAAATGAATTTACATTTTTTTAAATCCCTCATAAGCATTAACATTTAGGCATAGATATGTTTGTAATTCATCTTAATCAACGGGTCAGTCTTCCAGGGCTTTGTTCTGCCCAGGAGATTAAGGAGTAGAGGCCAGATGAAAAGAAAGAAATAATGTTCTTGAGATATATATATATATATATATTATTTTAAGAAAAGAAAGAACATTCTTTGCCTTGAGTATGGCCTCCTCTGCTCTTGTCTTTTTATCTTTAATGCTCATACTTCCCCTTTGCTATCACCTCTTTCCGCCTCAGCCTCTCTCTGCACCTTCAGTCTAAACCTGACCACCTGACCTGTTTCCCCAGTTCATCAGCCCTCTGCACTGGGTTCTTCTGCAGTATCACAGTGGCAAAATGTGAGCATCAGGTGTTTTATCTCATTTCATCTGTGTGTCTCTCCTCTCTTCTCTTCTTCTAACTCTCTGAGCTCTGTGGGAGTAGTAGTACTAATACTGACAGTACAGAGAAGAAAACTTTGCTCAGACGTGTTGATTTTACTAGTAATATCTTTGTTCTCTGGTACAAGGACTGTTCAAATGACTTTCTGAAAGTGGGTTAGCCTAGCCTATAATTCCACTCTTACACAGAAATTATTTATGATGAAAGGCTGCTTGTTTCCTCTTTTTCCTTTTGTTTTCAGCCTTGTGGTGATTTTCAGTATCTTTGGGGTGTCTTTATTTTGAAGCTTTTAGTCTGTTTTTTCTTGAATCCGGCATATTGGAGCTGTCATTTACAGTCTCACTTGTGTGTGCCCTTGCATAAGTATCTGTCATTTTGATATGTTTTATCATTTTGATTATTATTTTAAGACTATTGGAGTTATTCAGATATTCAGTAATGTGATCATTTTGAGTCAGTCTGTGTCTGCGGCTCATTTCAGTTGTTTTGTAACTTTATATAGTGGCCCACTGTGTTACCCATAGCCTTACCCACTAATCCATAGATGTGCTGATGATTTTGTTTCTGGTGTAATAAACAGCCAGATGGACATAAATTTGAACAATCTTTAAAATGTGTTTACTCAGTAGTTAATTTAAGACCTTATTGTTTGTTTGTTGGTTTTGATAAATCATTATTAAAGTGATAAGGCAAAACCAAGACACAAGACAAAAATAGTTTTACAACCAAAACCTAGTCCAAGTGAGCGTCCATCAAGACGCTCACATTCAGCATAAGTTAGAAAAGCTGAGCAGGTTGGTTTGGTCTAACCTAATGTGTAGCTTTCAAATGTGAACACACCCTTTGATTTTTCTTCAACTGAGTTTTTTGCTGAGACACAATAAGCTGCTCGGTTTAGCTTAAAGGTGCTGGGTAGAAGAATAGAGAGAGTCACTGAGGGACCCTGAAAGTCAATCTTGCCCCTTTAAGTGCTTCTACTTCTCCCAATCTTACCTTCTCGCATCATCTCACTTCTTATATTGGCTCATTTTCAGTGTTTTCCTTCAGTGTTCCTTCATTGTCTGTTCTCTGCCCTTCATAGTGACTGAGCTCAGTTTCTGTTTCTACTTCTATTATCTCCTGATAAAGACCTCTATAAAGCATTGGATTTTTAGCTATATTCTCTAAGTGGATGATTGAATTCTACCTGGTGGACGAGGTGTGTGATAGTGAATTTATATAATTGTGTGTGAGTGAATATATGAATATTGTTTGGACCTGATGAAGGCCAGGTGGACGCTATGACTCAGTAAAATAGTGGTCAGCGAGACAGTGTGGTGACTACAAGCACATATACAAGCACTTTCGGAAAAGTGCGATCTGATGCGCTATACTTGATGATTCTTAAACTGAGTCTTCAAACAGCTGGACAGGAGCAGGCTCTCATTGCCCTCCCAAGAACTCTTTTTGGTTTTTGTTGTACCAATAACTGGTGATTTTTAAAGTTCGGGATTCACTGGTTCGTCACCAGTGCACCAGTGCAATGCATTATGGAGCTGCTGTTCATGCCAGTCCAATTGATTATTGAATACAGAGCGATAGATGCTGCTTTTAGGACTGAAAGATCACAAACTGATCAGAATGGTAAGCTGCTGTTTTGTAGAATGACACACCCAAACATTTGACCAGAATAAAAGAGGGAAAAACAGCACCTTAAACAAAAAATACTCATGTGATCACGGCACTGTCGTACCTATAAGTTATAATTATAACACATTTAACTGTTACATCCTGTAGGGCTGTCGCTATGTGACACGCCTTAGAGACAGCAGTTATCTACATATTTGCATCACAAGGATAAATGAAAAACCTTTACACCTTTATTTTTTAAAAAGACACCTTTTGAAATACAACAGTGTGATTTGACTGAGCACTATCATTACACTTCAGACACACATCTAGCTGTTACATGGTTACAGGCTACAACATTACGAATGGAAAGCAGATATTTATGCTTTAGTTTAAGGCAAAGCAGCTTATGAAATGTAACAGTTTGATCGTGACTGTATCATCACTACATCTAAGAGAGACACAGAAGTCATTGTGAGAGACTCCAACTAGAACATGAGATGTTATCATGAAACACTGTACTATAATAAATTATATAAAACTACTTCAAGTCTCAGTAACTTAACACATAAGAATATTATAATAGTACAACATTAAATACCAAAGAAAACTGAATGAAATATAAAATTATCGACAGAAATACACAATTGAAAATGACACAAAAGGTTTAAGTACAGTGTTAAATATGAAATAATATTATATAGAAAGTGTATTTGCAGAGCAAGAGATGTAAAAAATATGAGTATTAATCACAGAGCTATGGCTCAGTAGCTGAGGGTCCGACATGCATGCTTATAAGTTTGTAACCATTCAGAATTCTTAACTCGTTTCATGTAAAGCTGCTTATTACAAAGTATCCATTGTCTGTGTTCATGTGGATCGAGCCCTCCTAATAACACCCCTTTGCCTTGTTATTTAACTTCTCCCTGTATCGTATCCTGCTGCTTATCTTGTCACAAGTCTTTTTTTCAGTGTTTGCTGGTGTGTTTTCCTCATTGTTACTTGCTGGCATTTGTTTCCATTTTATAAAAAAAAGACATGACATGACTACAGAGAACACATTGTGATTCCCAAGCTGTATGCACACCATAGTACAGTGTGCAAGTCATTTAAAAATCAGACCAGAGTACTTTGCACAATTATAAGATGTAAATTAACTTTTTTTTATGTCAAAAACCAGGATAGTCATTAAGGCCTGCTGTAGTAGGTAAGAAGCCCTGTCTGATGGTTAACAGGGCATGACTACAATGGAGAATCACAAAGCTGCAGAACACTGGGTATTGATAAGGTTGGTGCTAAGATCTCCTTTCACTCATTTCAAACTCCCAAAAACAACCCTACACTGTAATGCAACCTCTAACAAACTGGGCACAGTGCAGTCGGTATTGCTCTCCCTGCATCCGCCAAACCCAGACTGCCAGACGGAGAGGCGTGATTGGTCACGGCAGAGGACACGTCTCCACAGCTGTAGTGACTCACTCATAAATGTTTGTAGAAGCAGTCTATCTATCTATAGGACACCAAAGAAATCAGTGCCAATCAAAAATGATATAATGTCATCTGAAAGCACCTAAATTAAAGTGTGAGCCAGTGTATCAACTCCAAAAATGTAAATTTGACCAAAAAGCCTGATTGTTAATTCAGGATTGAACACGACTCAAGTAAAACTTTATAATTTCTCAGTTAGAAATAACACTAACTGTGCTTCATTTTCCTTATATAAGCCTTGACTTTAAACTAATACTCATCAAAGTTTCTTTTTCAACTTGTGCCCACTTTTTCTTGCCTTCAGTGACCAAATCTTCTGCCCCCTTTTAAACTCCTTTCTCTTTTCGTCTCACCTCACCTCCTCCATCTTCTCATCTTGTCCCCTCTCTCTTGACCTTGCCTCACTTTGCGCTGCCTCTTTACTCTCTTCCCTTGGTCCCCTACATTTCACTTGCCTTGTGGCCGTATCGGTTGTGTCATCTTTTATTTTCATCTAAGTCCGCTCACCCACACATTTTCAACAAGCGATTTCGACTGGGAGTGAGTCAGTCATATTCTCACTGGTGCATTCAGCTCCCGTGCTTCATGGGATGGGGAGAATGTGGGAGTTAAAAGTGAATGAGTAACACTACTTCAGTGAAAACCGCCGACAATCCCTTGAGCAAGGAACCTGACTTTCATTTTGGCAACCCCTCTTGAGCAGCTCAGAGGTCAACAACAGAAAACTGGGGTTGCATTGGGCAACTCTCAAAGGTGAAAATGTGTAAAGCTCGAATATAAAGCAGGGTTTTGGCTGTAACACTCACTTGCGGGAAAAAAACGGTTTCAAATATTAA
This sequence comes from Simochromis diagramma, assembly GCF_900408965.1. Taxonomy (NCBI): domain Eukaryota; kingdom Metazoa; phylum Chordata; class Actinopteri; order Cichliformes; family Cichlidae; genus Simochromis; species Simochromis diagramma. Next base: position 654,527 of record NW_024387477.1, read on the forward strand.
TGCTGATGATCTGTAAAAAGATAAAGCAGAAGAATGTGTGAAATGAAAAACTAAGGTGGAACAAAAGCAACAACATCAAACAGAAGGAGTTGTTTAGGAAAGAAAGCCTCTTCAGGTACATGCAGTCAAAGAGAGCAACAAATGGCCTGAGCTGAAGATAAGTGAAGAGAAAAGTGATATAAAACAAATACAGCCTAATCAAACTGCAGGCCAACGCCTCTTGAAGAACCTAACGAGCCCCCAGCTGAGCAGTGGAAGGGAACAAAGAAGATTGTGTATATTGAATGAGGGATTGAATGATGTTTAATCGTAACAGCCACAGCAGTGAAGCAGCAGTTCTAAGAGGCTGGGAAGTCTTTCATGGATGTCTCCATGAAAGACTGACCTCCCTCCTACCTCTGTTCTTTAAAATGAAAACAGAGGGGCTGCAATGCTTCCATTTGCCTTCTCCTCTGCCTCGTTTTAATCTCTTCATTAAAAAATACAGTCAAAGCAGTCGTTTGCCAATAAAAGAGTTTTTCTAGTCATTTCTATTGGGTCATATGTTAAACTGCAGTAGGGTACAGTGTAGTCTGTGCCAGACTATTACACTTGCTTTGATGCAATTGTCACATCAGAAACATCATTCTCATCGCTCATAATTAGGGCTGGGTATCGTCACTGATTTCTAGAATCGATTCGATTCCGATACACAAGGTCCTGAATCGATTTGATCCACGATTCGATTCAATTCGATTCGATTCGATTTGATTTGAATCTGGGAAATTTTGCCTCAGAGAGTCAGAAATATTATAATTCTGATCATTAAATTTACAAATTTTTGTATCTATAAAAAGCAAGCTGACACTTTCCAGACTTTATCAAAGGTGTGAGCATCACAGCAGATGCCTTTGTGTCAAAGTAGCTCAAGATAAAACACAGAAAAACATGAAGGTGAATTTCCTGGCCTGAGATTTTATAAAAATATTCTGCAGTACATCAAAAACGAAAGAAAAACAGTGATCAACTTATGAACATTACCTCTGAAGTTACAGCAGTTTTATTACAGACACAGCTGAGCATTTTGCATTTTATATAATTTTAAAAAGTTTAAATTTGTTCAGAAGCCTATTGAACGGCAGAAATTAGGTTTTCTTTTCAGAAGTAAGTAAAAGGAAAAAAAAACATCGGCCGGCAGCGCTGTAAATAACGGTAGACTTGTGCGTAACAAGCAAGCGAATAATGCAGAAAACAGATTTTGGGGATAGACGGGAAACTGGTCTTGAAGTACACTGAGAAAGAGAGAGAGAGAGCTGTGCATGAAGTGTGATTTTATCGTGGTGGAAGCAAACAGCAAAAGTAAGAGGGAGTCCATGACGATTGTACTGTTCTCTCTATGTATTAAACTCCCTGAGTGTGAACATAGATAAACAGCCAGCCAAACTCCTTTTCAAGAGCCAGGAAGGTGAGCGTACTTGCTCCTTTAATGACTCCAAACATAGCAATCATCTTGCACTGACATCATTGAACTGGAGTGAAACTAGAAAAACACAATACAAAACTCTTAATCGATTGTCATATAATCAGCAGGTAAATATATTCAGGCACTTACACAGGAGACTATGAAATAAGTATGCTGTAGATATGCAAACTGATATTACTACAAAGAAAAACAAGCAGGTAGTGGATGAGCGTACACTTATATCATTAGCTCAGAAGCTACACCCTATAACTGCACTTCAAAGAAGGTACAGAATAATGTCTCAAAACACCCTATTATTAATTGCTTAATATACAAAGAACTGACAGAACTTACGACCATTGCTTTCTGAAGGACTCCTTTTAGGGCTGCTCAATTAATCGAATTTTAATCACGATTACGATTTGGGCTTTCAACGATCATTAAAAATGACTGAGCCGATTATTTTATTTTATTTTATTTTTTTTTTCTTTTTCTTTTTTGCACCTGTAAGCCAAACAGCCAATCAATGTTTATTCCAAAGTGTGATGCAAAATTAAAATGACAAATGTAGGGCTGTGTAAGTAGTTTCTACTATAAGTTCTACTGTACTGTAATTCTACTACTGTAATTTTAACTTTCAACTTGTAATTTCCAGCAAAATGACTGAATGTGAGAGAGCTTAATGACAGGAAAGAAAGAGCAGTGAGAGCAGAGATCTCTCAGAATTCTGAAAACAGATCGTCGAAGTTGTGGTAACTTCAATTTCCAAAAACTTGGTTTCTTGTCAACCTTGGTTTGTTGTCAAACTTGGTTTCTTGTCAACACTAGGGCTTATGCTTGTCAAAATTAGATAGAGCACATGGCGGAGAAATGATAGAAGATAGAATGGCTTGTCAAAAAAGATGGAGCAGGGAGAGGGAGAGTGATAGGACAGACTGAATTTGCTTGTTAATGGCTTGTCAATGATAGAGGGAGAGGGTTTTCTGCAGCAGGTCACCAGACTGAGACGATCAGATCAGCAGTCTTTTATTGTTTATTTTGTTTTCACTTGCTGAATACGGGACAGACTTGACTGGAGGAAAGAAGGGGAGAAAGAAAGAGGGAAAGAGAAACAGCTGAGAAGAGGGACGGGGGAGAAGGGCAAAAAACAAAAACCAACAGAATGGGCAGACTGAGCCGATTATTAGCCCCTCCCTCGTGCTTTACTCTCGCGCAGCTCTGTGTGGCAAATCGAGCGCACCTCTCTGCATTTCGAACACGTGTCACAACAATTAAGAGGACCGGAGAGAAGCTCGGAAAGCTAAGCAGAAGTTATTTGAAGAGGAGAATGACTGCCTTTGGTTGAAAAGAGAGGTAAAAAAAAAAAAAAACTTCAGTGGTGTGGAAACATTATGGGTTCGCGGAGTCAGATGTGGATCAAGTAGACACAGTGTGTAAACTTTGCTACAGTGTCGTAGCTGCACCACAGAGCAACACTGCAAAGTTCACTAAACATAGATGTTTACATTTTTCATTTATTTCTTATATTGCAAATATTTGCACTGTTATCAGTATTTGCACACTATTTTATATTATTTTTTAAAGTCATTATTCAATGCATTGTTATTGTTAACCCTTTAAATCCCTGTAGAACCGGAACAGCGTAAGCTAGCGCAATAATTTGTTTTGCATATGAAACCGGAGGAGTTGTACTTACATCTTATGCCATCAGCTTGTCTTCGGTCACGGTTTCCTTCCACATAAAGCTTTGCAAAAATTGCATAAAAAGCGCTTGCAGGAACCAAAACATAATATTCCAGAAACACGCTTTGCCGATCCGATCGGCTGTTCGTAACACTTCCAACATTGAAAAAGACGTCAACGCGAACTATCGCATGTCCGCCATTTCCTGTCCGAAACCGGAAGTGACGTCATTTTCGCGGAAAATGTAGTTTTTTACTTGTAGGCCTTAAAAGCCTATACTGGTGTTTTTATAAGTCATGTTTGACTCTATACTTTTCTGAATAGTTTCTGGGATGCTTGGAACTCGAATTGCACTGCTGGAAATAGTTTATTTTGATGCATATGCTGTTTCATTTGCAAATTTGCATCACAGGATTGTTTTTTGTTTTTCCTGCAGTATATAAAAATTGCTGTATCTCCAAAATAAAACTATGAAGACACTCAAAATAAATTTCCTGTTGTTGTAAACTATGTTTTGCAACTTTTTTGTTTTGAGTTTTGAGGGATAAGCCTCTTAAATTTCTCCAAGTAGAAATATATATAAAAAAAAAACAAAAACAATTTTAAATTTTTTTGTAGTTTATTGCACTTTTTTTGCAATTAATGTAGTTACTATGGACTTAATGCATACATATTGTTAAAATATGGGCTATAACAGTTGTATTGATGTATAGCAACTTGAAATGCTCCCAAAAATGGCACTACAGCATATAAAAATATAATATAAGCTCTGGCGGACTTGGTTCTATTGTAGGTCTTAAAGGGTTAAATAAATATCGTCAAATAATCGAGATCTCAATTTCAGTGAAAATAATCGTGATTATCATTTTTGCCATAATCGAGCAGCCCTAACTCCTTTGAAGGATTGCTTTGGATTCCACATAAATGATTACTGTCACTACCCGATCCGTACCGGAAACCCGATCGGTACCCCGCATGCGCAAATCTTACGTCACTTCCTCTCTTTGCCAACATTGCGACATTCAATATATTTGAATGGTACGGTTAGCGCCCAGTTAGCTCCTAGCATTTCTCAACAGCTCTGCCTCCTTTTCGACTGCCCGGGACATTTAAACAATGGACACCTCCGTATACAAACAAATTCATGCTTTTCTCCTCAACAGAGAGCGTCCCCCGATTGAACAACAGCGCCGTAAAATAAGAAGAATGGCGCCTAATTACAGACTTAATAACATTGACGTGAAGATTCATCAGCCGGATTAAGTGTTTACTGACAATTGACAGTGATAGCGGACATCATCATCACTATTCCAGTCAATCCTCTCCACACAGACAAGCATAAACACACTCGACTTTCACTAAATCAAATTTAACACACGTTTGTAACGACGCCAATTCAGTTTACAATAGGGTTCATTCGCTCGGTCAGCAGGTGGCAGTATCCTCGTACACTGGGGAGTAAACTGCCATTAAACGAACAGAAGAAGAAGAAAACATCTGCACATGCGCGGTACGGATCGGGTAGACCCGATTTGTACGGTCCGACTTTGCACATGCGCAGTAAGGATCGGGGAGTCCCGATCCGTAACTATCTTTTTATTTTTCGTTTTTGTCTACATTGTACTGAAATGCTTCATTATTGCAAACATTTTAAGATATACTTATTATTCTTAACATCTTAACAGATACTCTGACCCATAACTATCGTAAAATGCTACGACCGGAAGTAGACACCTTTCGCGCATGCGGGGTACCGATCGGGTTTCCGGTACGGATCGGGTAGTGACAATTACAAAGGTGTAGCCATGCTTTTCCCATTGTTCTCTGCATTTCCTGCTTCCTGTCTATGCACATGTCAAAATAAAAGCCTTCCTGTCTATCCAGATGTCAAAATAAAAGATTCAACATTTTTCAATATATAACAATAGAAATGCACTTTACACTTATTTGTGTCATTAGCATATGAACATATTGAAAACAGAACAACGATGTTTATGTGAAGCGTAGTTTGGATCTTCTTTTGCTGCTGATTCAGTCAATATTGTTTGGAGAGAGATAAAACTAACAGCTTTAGAATCAGTGCAAAAAGGGCGTAAAGACAAAGCGCGGACCGCCGAAACATCAGAATCAGCGAGCTGTCGGCTTTCAGCCCCGACCGTGTCCGTGCCGTGAGGTGAGAAAGGCGACATCTCACTGATTCTGATCCGCGGGTCTGCGCTTTGTGTTTACGTCTTTGTACAGAAGCCGTGTACCTGCTCTCATTTACTGTTTTAAATGTTTGGTGGTTGTTGAAATTTTGTGACATTTCACCTGAGATTCTGGAATTTTGGACAAAATACATTTATATAAAAAAATGGATTCAGGATTTTAATTAATCGATATCACGTTATCCAAGCCAGAATCGATTTTAATCGATGAATCGATTATTAAAACCCACCCCTACTCATAATGCAGTTCTGGAATCAGGAACGCATTTCCCCACTCACACTCTCCCTTTCATTGTGTTTGTCCACACTGCTGTTGTTTTTATGCATACTTCAGACCTAAAACATTTTGTTCTTGTATTGATGCACTTCTCATCTGAATCTAACAACTCATCAAAACAAGTTGTACTTTTGTCAGTCAGAACTGTGATCTCTCACTTGCTTTGATACTGTCCATCATTGCATTCATGTTTGCAATCAATCAAGTAACTCAAAACATTATAAAATATGATCCACTTATTTGCAAGAGTTGTCTTCTGCTCTGCTGAGACAGCGATGATGAAAACTGGGTTTACCCTTTTGCAAAACAAGCAGCCCAAAGCCCACTGTTTAACTATGGTAACCAAACAGAAATCACCTATTCCGAACTATAAGAAACTACGACGAGCAGTATGGGATCCCTGAAGCACCTGTTTGACACAAATCTTCAATTAGCACTCAGTCTGCAGGCCTTAAAAGGTGCCACGTCTGTGCTGTTCTTTACCAGCATTGATAGAGGAGGTCTAAGGCAGAGGTACAGGAATCTGTGTGAGGTGGACGTATAGTTGGAAGAGCTCAAGTTTCAGAAGATATTCAGGCAATTGTTACTGATCATGTTATCAATCGTGGCCTTTCACTTAGAGAGGCTGGACAACCTGTTCTAAACAGAAACATTGCTCCATCCATTGTTAGAATGTTTCAACAGGAGAACAGTTAGTGTTGCTGTGCAGTACATACAGAAATATCTAATATAACTGTTTCCTCATTCCCATTACATGTATTCTTTATAGAATCCAAAGGCTGCCATTCTCTGGCGGTAGAGAGAACATTTTCAGTGCTGAGCAGGAGGCAGCTGCTGTGAACATGGTTGCAGCAAACGATGCCATAAGGCTGTGTGAAATCAGGGCAGCAGTGATCACAGATCAGGGCATATTTAGGAACATCAGCAGTGAGCCTGACCACCACTGAGCACGTCATAAGAAGCAACCATATGGCCATGAAGCAGCTCTACACAGTTCCTATTCAAAGGAACTCTAATGTTGTGAAGGAGGCCAGATGCCAGTATGAGGAGGTAAGGAAACATTACTATACTGTAATGCCTGTCATATCATGCAGTTGGAGTCTACTGGTGTCACATTTCATTTTTGCTTTTTTCACTTAGAGAATAGTGGAGCTTGAAGCTGGGGGGCGCATCACCTCTTCATTTATGTTGATGAAGCCAGTTTCAATCTCTGTAAAGTGAGGAGTGGTGGAAGGAACCTCGTTGGGTACAGGGCCACGTTCACAGTTACAGGACAGAGGGGCACCAACATAACCATGTGTGCTTCCTTCTCCAATGACCATATTCCCACTATTGACCCATACAACAGCAAACGCCTCATAACATTCCTAAATGCACTTCATGAGAGGCTGATCCCACCTGAGGAGAGAAGATAAGATAAGATAGATAAGATAAGATAAGACTTTACTGATCCCACAACGGGGAAATTTTTGCGTCACCTCAGCTCAGGTACAGATATCAGAAGGAAATACAAAAATACAAATAAGTACAATCAATGAAAAAAAGTAAGATAATACACTATATACAATGGTTGCATACACAGTATGTGATTATGGATATGGTTGGAAGGCTGTTGCCTTCTGGCATGCCACTCTTCATCATTATCTGGATAATGACCACTCTCGCCTTGTCAATGAGTGGTTTGCAGTACACCCTTGTATGATGATGCAGTTCCTCCAAGCATATTTCCCATTTTTGAATCCCATAGAGGGATCACCATCCCTATGATGCCTTTGTTGTCCGCTATGACTGCTGCTGCCCAAGAGAAAGGTGCAGAGGAATGTTAAGGTTGGATACGGCATGCAAGAAGATTTTCCCCTGAGTGCATTTCAAGACACGGTATTGAATGTGATGTGGATGAAGCCACGTGGCCCCATAGACAAGACAGTAGACACTGAGGATCAATAGTTTCTATTTCTTATACTGTTATAGATTTTATTTTGGTGTACATATATTTTCTGTAATATTTACACTATTTCCTTTTTCAACCACAGTTTGAAAAAAGTCATGGGATCAATAAACGTCGTATCAAAGCATTTCTGATTCTGGATCCAATTCATTGCAAGAAGGCAATTTTGACACAGCCTATGGAGAAAGATAACAAATTGCACCGGCATGAAGGCTGTGCAATGGGCTACTACGACAAGCAATGGTGCACTGACTCACACTGACTGCTGTATTTTGGATTTTGTTGTCCAAGTTTGGTTTTGTTTCATATTCTAAGTGTTTTGGTACGGTTAGAGCCTTTTGCAAGAAAACTGTGTCACTTGTGTCTCTGTATAGGCCTGTGTGTTAACTGTTTGGACAATGTGAAGTTTGAGTTAACTGTTGCATGACAACAATCAAGAAAAGTAGTGAGAATGACATTTCTGCTCTAAGTATTGTGTTAAAGTAATCAAGGAACATGCAAACTCTTCAACTGTGTGACGAATGAGAAAAAAATGAGTAAAAAACATTTCGCTAGTGTTTTACAGTTTTTCTAAATCACCTTAGCTTTGGATTCTCACAGCAGAAAAGTCATTGTCACTAGTGCAGTTCTCAAATCAGGAACGTATTTCCTCATTGTTTCTGCACATACTTCACTACTAAAGATATTTGTTACTTTGTTACTTCTCACTTGGATCATAACAGTCTGTACTTTTGTCAGTCACAACTCACTTTCCTGTGTAAAATCTAGCCTCAGTTTCCTGGCCTCGTGGCTTCTAGCATGGTCTTCTGTTGCTGTAGCCCAACTGCTTTCAGAGATGCTCTTCTGCATGCTCTTCTTCTTCATTGATTAATTGCCTCCCTATGAGTTCAAGGTAGTCTGGCCATTCTCCTCTGACCTTTGACAAAAAGGTATTTTCATCCATGAAACTGCTGCTTGGTGTATATTTTCTCTTTTTCGGAGTATTCTTTGTAAACCTGTGAGATGGTTGTGTGGGAAAAACTCTGACTAACAACCTGCCACTTCCACTTACCTTTCTCCCTGATGCGTGTTTGAAGTCCATCAGGGTATGCTGACCATGTGTACATGCCTAAATGCTTTGACCTGATGTGTTTGGGTGATTAGATAGACGCAACAGGCAGGTCGAACATATGTACCTAAGGAAAGGATTCAGAATGTGCATATTTTCTGTCTGTTTTATGATGCATATAGTTTCATGAATATTATTCTGTTTTTCCATTTCAGCAGTTTTTCAAATAAATCCTTCACATTTCATTTGTTTTCCACATAAGGCATATATTTCTGAAAAACCTTTTTCCAAAGTCCTTAAAGGTAGTGTGGCCGAGTGGTCTAAGGTGCTGGATTTAGGCTCCAGTCTCTGTAGAGGTGTGGGTTCAAATCCCGCCAATGCTTCTGCTTTACACTGTTTTTCAAGCCACCTCACTGTGTGCGTAAGTGTTTATTGACGCATTCTCATAACTATATACAGAGCATGTCCTTTTTTAATTATTAAACATTTAAAATGTAGCCAACTCAAGCATAATGTATTGCATAGTACTGTAGATTTATCCCTTCCAACCATCCGAATCAGAATCAGAATCAGAATGGGGTTTATTGCCAAATGTTGAGCAGGTTTACAACATTAGGAAATTGCTGCGGTGCTTCAGTGCAAACATGGTGTCATAAATAACACTTAAATAGACATGGAAAAAATAAAAGTAGGGATAAGAATTAAATCCAGTAGACTTGTAACTAAAAATATTATTGATCCCTAATAAGGGCTGTGCTGCATGTCTCATGTAGTTGATACATATGTGAATGAGGAATACTTGGGAAAAACTAAGAGAGGAACAAAAATTAAAAAGGCTACAACTTAATCATGAAGGTCTTTGTATATTAAAGTTCTTTTTTTCACTATTGCTTTGATAATGCTAACCTATTGCACTGTTTGGTACATTGATATTTGTCAGTATTCTTTGAAATGCACATGCCTTGAGTTGTAACAATGGATTTGGTGGGAGAAATATGGACTTTGGACTTGGACACAACAATAGTGTTTACTCTTGCAGCACATTGACATCTTTGTATTTCAGAAAGCCAATTACATTGACCCGACCTTGCAACTCTCACCGGCTCCAGAACATTTCCTGTATGCCTCCAAAACTACTGTAACTATATCCTGTAAATGTTTTCTTTGTATGGGACGTTGTGAACACTTTAAAAGTTACAAAGGTAATTTCAAAATGTCTGACACAATCATTTCACTGTGTCACCTCTTGCCCTCCACCTGGTTTTGGTGCTTTCTAGCTGTATTCTCTCTGATGCTTCAGAGTCCATGTGTGTATGTGTGTGGGTGCCTGTGTTAGAATGGCTACTTTCTTATCTTTTTTAATTACTGTGATCTGTCAGCTTCTATCTCTATCAAAACCATCTGTGTGTGTATGCACAGTTGTATGTGTGCTATGTCTTTGAGTTATCTGAGGTTATCTTTTTGCTAAATGTGAACCACTAGAACCTTATCCAACCCGTTATTGATTTTGTGTCTGCCACACTTAGCACAACATAGCTCACCTGGTTGATCACATGGTTTGAGACAAGGCGTTGGGGAACAATTGAGGGGAGAGAGGGCAGTTAGCTTTTTTTGTTTGCTAGTGTATCCAGTCCATTCTTGTTGTTGGCGCGCACATTAGTGTCAGTTTGTCAGAGCTGCTGGTATGGCTAATTAAGCGTCTGTATCCAGACACAAAGGTTATGATATTTGCCAGATTGTTCTACCAGCTCGTTAACTTTGGGGAAAGGGTATACTCTACCACAAACCACAATCTTTTCCTAAACCAAGCCAACACGTGTCAAAGGCTGACCAACCAGCCTTTGAACTAAATACTCGAATGTTGTTGATTTCAAAAAGAGACCAGAGTGGTCACAACAGTAGATGACATGTCATGGCAGAGCTCAGGGTAAGAACAAATTATTTACCTCAGTATGTGAACATGTGAACATCTCCTTCTCATTAACACAAGTGTTCTGTCTTGCTTCTACTGACATACATTCTTCTTTTTCCCAGTGTATACCTTCACCTCTCCAGCCTCTCTTTGACCTGTTCCCTACTAACACTATAGATTACAATGTCATCTGTGGACGCCATAGTCCTCATCTGTTGAAAAGAAGGGACTCATGTAATCCCATCCCAATCCCTTAAATCCACCTGTAACTCTTATTGCACACCTCATGGCTGACTCACTGTCCTCATGACATATTTGCTTCATTTCTGGTCCCATCTACACAACTATAGAACAGTTTTAATGCAGTTTTAATGTTCCTTGCTTTGTTTCCTTTTCACCCGGTTTCTTGCACAAACAGTAGAGTACTGTCCAAACTATGAAGCCACCCCTCATTTCCTGATATTTTGCTATGAAATGGGAAATGCATGCAGCAATGTATTGAAACATACAAAAATACATGGAAATACGGGATATAAAACAAAAAACTGTGGTACTGTACAAGCCTAACCAGCTTAAAGACCAACATTTAGTACGACCAGTGTAGGGACTAACACGTTATTAAGTAACGCATTACAGTAACTACGTTATTATTGTGGTAGCGAGCACGGTAACTAGTTATTATGCCAAAATCAGGAACGTGTTAATCGTTACTGGGATTTAGATAGGCTCGTTATTCGTTACTTCATGTGGTGGCTATCGCGGAGCTTCCACAGATTCAATAACATTAGCAAGTGGTGGAGGCCAGCAGGTGGATGAGGGAAAGGGGAGGCAAGAGGAGAGACCTGAGGCAGCCGCCGGTCCGAGCGTCAGGTGAACTGAACTTCAGGTATGACGTTATGACCTGCAGTCTATCTGGGTCAGATATAAACCAAGTTTAGGTGGAGTTTATTTTCGTTGTGCTGACATTTTCGTACTGCGTACTAGCTAGCATGACGGAGTTTCTATACAGCTGGGTGGGTGCTATGATGTTACTGATAGTGAACTTTATTTTATTCATAAGGTTAGTTAGTAGAGTTGCCAACCGTCCCGTAAAAAGACGGAATCCTCCTGCATTCAGAGAAAATATTATGCGTTTCGTGTTGAGCTGAAAAGGAACAGAGTTTGTCCCAGACTTCAGCTAGAATGAAAAAGACACAAAGCTGGAGTTATTCTGTGTCTTTGCTACACAGCTGCCTCTTCTTCTCTCCCCCTCTCTCTCCTGTTTCTACTTCAATCATGAAACTGATCAATGATCAGCTGATCGGCTTATCTCTTGTGTTTGTTTATCGCCCACTTTGCGCCAGAGAGAAGAAACCAGCGGATGTCGAGCTAAACAACAGCAGCACGTTTAAGCTTGATCAGCTGTTGTTAGAATTTATTTAATATTATTTTCTAGTATCAGCTGATGTTTGCTGGAGCCACAGCTGTAAAAGCTGCTGGTCATGATGTCGGTTTGGTTATGTGGTGAGAGGGAAACATGAAGATGAAACCAGGAGATGTCCTTACTGAATCATCAGAGCTGAACAGGTGATGGAGAAACAGGTTTACCTTTTAGGTGACATGAATGAGTTGAAGGGAAGTTATGAACTGTTTCTGAGAGACAAATAACACCAGGCTCCTTTTTTATGTAGCTGACAGCTGGTAACTGTGCAGGGGCGGATCTAGCAAAGTGTTACCAGGGGTCCATGTAGGGCATTAACAGGGAAAGGGGGGGACAAAGAAATACCTTTCTTTCTTATTCTTATTTAAAATGTTTAGCTTTTAAAAAATAATTATCTGAGTCTTACAACAAACGATTGATAGACTGATACATATATACCATCAGAACAGTGTACATCACTGTCACAACAGCGTTTGCTTTCATTCAAAGGCTTTATGATTTTTCCTATAATGGCGGGCTGGTCAGTCAAAACGCCCAGGCCAATTTTTTGTCCCAGTCCAGCTCTGTATGCAGCTCATCTGCAGTCTGGTGTTACCTACATCTTCCTATTCAGAAGGCAGAATTTCCGAGTTCTGAGTACAATCAAAAGCACCACGACTGCAGGTTTTGTGTTGGATGTAAAAAGCGCACATGACGCTGTGACGTAGGCTAGAATCATGGCGGCGGGATTTCTCTCGTGGAAATATGCACATTATTTTTTTTTCCTTTCTGTTGGTAGGTGGCACAGTGCACTTGTGGCAAGTAAGCAAGCTAGAAGACTGGCAATCTGGCTGGGTATCCAGTTACAGAAGCAACACATTAACAAGAGAATTCTGAGTAAAACCAAAGTTACTTTCCCTAGTAACTAGTTACTTTGAAAGTAACGAGTAACTTGAAGTAACTGAGTTACTTGAAGTAACTAGTAATGCAACTAAGTTACTAATTTAAAGTAACTTACCCAACACTGGGTACGACCACCTTTATTCTTCTACACATAACAGGATGTACTCAGCTTTCTTGAATTATCCCTGCAATCTTCACGAATAGCTCTCCGGGGTTCTTGAAGGACATTCCAAAACTTTTAGTTGGTTCTTTGATGGCTTTGGTTCTATTCTCTGTCAAAATGATCCCCCACTCTTTAATAATGTTGAGGTCTGGGTTTTGACAGTGCTCCCTCAAATCATGACAGAGTCTCCAACACAGACACTCAGTGTCTGCAAACAAGCTATGCTTAAAGAAAATAATTAAAGAAAACTCAAGTTTATTTAAACCAAGAAATTCATAAAGGAAATGGACATTTTAGAAACAAATGACCTTGTTGAAAATGAAGTTCTAATAACTGCAGCACTCTCATATACTTACATGTTTTCCTGTTCATACATATCACTGATATCAGAAAGAACAGTGAGATGGATTTCTAAAATGTCCTTCAAACGAGGCCTTTCTGTGACCTCTGTTTCTGTAAATGTACTTTTATTAGTTACGTTTTAAAAAAAATCAGTGCAGCTTGTACTTCTCGTATTTTTGCAGGACATGTATTATTAAATCAGTGTCAAAGGAAGCAATTACATGCTTAGATAATTGTTAAATACTGCTGGGAGTTTCAAGTCTAGACCTAATAGGATATTTCTTTTTTTACGAAAGGTCGTAGGGGTAATAACTTGAGTTCTTTTTGGGTCACTGGGAATACCATCAACATACATAATGTGTGCCAGCGATAGAGGTATTTGTGGAGCTTCAGGACTAAATGGAAGGTGTGTGTTTGTGTGTTTTGAAGGGTGTGAGGGTAACAGGTGCTTGTTTACTCTTTGGGAGGGGGAGTTAATGGCCTTATCACCATAGTGCAGTGGAGTGTGAAGTCTCATCACAGCAACTTAGCTGTTTATTCATACATACATATTCTTAGCATTGATGCACGCACACAAAAATGCAAATCTGCACCCACAGACACATCTTCCTGCTCCAGTGTGTAGGCATGGATACAAGATTACATGCGAGCAGACACACTGAGAAGCACAAATAAAACTGAACACAGACAGATGATTAACCTCATGCATAAAATTATTAACAAACATACATAAACACCATTTAAATTCAGCACCTGTTGCTCTGATGACTTTAAACATAATTAGCCACTAAATGTAATCGTTAGCTGTCAGCTAATGAGCAGCTCATGTGCAAGGCTAACAGAACCAACCTGTAACAGCACTTTATTGATCTATGTACCTCTGTATTTGTAATGACTCTCCTGGCTGTATTTGTCAGGTGACACAGACACAAAGGGGATTTCAGAAAACTAAGATAGTAACTAAGATTTCTAACAGTATAGTCTCAGGGTGTATCATATGAACACTTTGAAGTAGCTTTACAGAAGTCAATTTGGATAATGTGAAAAAAAACAAAACAGTTACATAACATACCGGTTAGCATTATGTAATTCCTGTCATATGTCATGGGAAAACAGTTGTCCATTTGAAATCACTCACTCAAGTGAATTTCAATTTTTAACAGTTCTAAGTATAAGTGCTCAAACACACTCGAACCACAACTGCGAGGCCTGTACACAGCAGCACCAGTAAAGTGCCAGCATTGGTCAGAGGAACAGTTACTTTGTCTTCCCCCGCTACACTACTCCATCTGCACTGAAGTAAGAAAGTTAACCAGGAAAAATGATTAGGAAGTGGTTAATGGAGGGCTCCTCTTTTGCAGTGAGCCAGTGGATTAACATTGTGCACTGCAGAGATGGTTGCACACCTACTGTTGAGGTGAGGTCTTAGTTTTAGTTCCCAGAAGGCCACTAAAAACTCGGAACACAATGCGTCTGGGCTGATGCCGCACAGTTAAAGTTGCTGCCACTTTACTTTTTGCTATGAGTGTTGATAGGCACATTAAGAAGTTGAATAATTTATGTATATGGAGTTATCTATCATCTGAAAACATATTTATTCCTAATAGCTTACCGTCTCACCCAAACAGATGCATTCCCAAATTTATGGAAATAGGTTGGAAAGAACGAGCTTGCAATCTATTCTGAGACGTTTTTGGGGGATGTGAATGTCTTTTGTGATTGTTCCTTGAGGATGAATTTTCAAATCTTACAGGGCATGTGCGCTGGCATGCCTTGGTTGCATTATTACTGTATTACAACAAACGAAAAACAAAATGAAATGATTTGCAAATTTCACAAATCCGTATTTGATGGCAGCAGTGTGTCTAAAAAAAGTTGGAATTGGGAAAAAAACATTGGAAAAGTAAAGTGTACTAAAAAGTAATGGCTGGATGAACATGAACAGTAACATCACTGGGTATAGAGAGGCAGAGTTTCAGAGCAGTGAAGATGGGCATTGGTTCATTTATTTGAGAATATTCTTCCTCAATGGAAAATTGCAAATACTCAAATAAGTTTTATCATGCATAGTATATAAAATAATCCAGAAATCTTTCTGTTCAAGGAACAAGACAGACAATTAATATTGTATAACGTAAAACCAGGAATGATTGTGTGATGAAGTCAAGGGGCTGAATCATTGTCTGGCATCCAAAATGCAGATTGAAGCTTTATCGTGTGAAGAAAAAACATACATGTAAAGATGACTGAAGAAAACTGGTCTGTTTCAAGAAATATATTTCTTGAAAGTATTATGCATGAAACTGAAAGTGATAGAAAAAATCTTTGTATTTATTACAGATATTTGACCCATGAAGGACTGCACCCATTCACATATTTTCAGAGAACCTTAATTACACAAATGACCATGGGTAGCACTCTCTTACAGTGGAGGATATTTGCAGCAGTAGAAATTGTAGCTAACCTTGAGAAGAGCCTTCAGGTGTAATAATATGTTTGTAAAAGAAAGAAGATTGTGTTCCTTCTAATCTATAGCTTTTAATAATACGGAGAAAGTAAGCAGGCCAGACAGAATGAGCAACGAGGGGACATCTATATGTCCCAGCACTCCATATTAGACTGCCTGTAATTAAGCCAATTAGCACACAGGAACAACACAGTAATACCTCAGGGAGAGATAAGAGTAGGGAGAGTTTAAAAATACAGCATCAAAACACACCCACACTGAAAGTCATCACTGCGTGTTTTGTTGTCTGGGGATGCCCACACAGATGGTTCAGGTGCATTTATAGGGACGTAAAGTTGTTTTGAAGGCTTTAACACAATCAGGCTAATTAGTATCTCTTCTAGTGGTTGCACACAATGGACAATTCGATATGCACATGGGATGTCTTAAGGTGCTGGCATATTAATGCGTCACTGTTGACACACAAGCTACACGTGGCATTAACTTTGGCTAATATTTAGCTTAGCTCCATTAGAGCTTTATTCTGCCTAAATGTCCCCTTTCTTGACTGATTCAAAGAATCTTGGCCAAATGTGTAAAATGACATTGAATCAAAAACATAATAAAGCTAAAGTAACCAACAGTTACAAGCTTTTGATGCCAACTTTTACTTTTGGTGATCTGCTTCCAGCTTTCATTTGGGTACAGCAGCAGTACAGCTTGAATGGCCTGGACCACAGGCTGTACGTACAGCAGGGAAGTTGTTCCTCGGTTTGACAATCTGTGCAGAGCTGCAGCAAAGCCAAAACATGATCAATACCTGAGAAATAGCTTTGCAGCACTCCAGACTGGAGCCGAGAATTTTTAGAACAGATTTGATAACATAAGTGTTTACTGACTCGCTGGTTATGAGGCTGTTATTTACTCTCCAAGTACATTTTTTGATGAGGTGGAAGAAAAAATATCATTGTTGCTGAAGTTTTCAGACCTCTGAACTGGAGATAGGAACAAGTGCAACTACTCTGTTACTGTAAGAGTCTCATTGAGCCAAGGCTGTTCCCTTCAGTAGGTAGGGACTAGGACTAGGACAGGATTGGAATGATCAGGAGTTTGTTTGCTTTTGTCATTTTTTCAAGTGTCTCACTAGCTTGAGTCTTGAACTGTGGTAAAGCAGCCATGTGACATGAGTTATGTAGAGCACGGGTGTCCAACTCCAGGCCTCAAGTCCAGATATCCTGCAGACTTTAATTCAGTTCAATTCAATTTTATTTATACAGCGCCAAATCACAACAACAGTCACCTCAAGGCGCTTTATATTGTACAGTAGATCGTACAATAATAGATACAGAGAAAAACCCAACAATCATATGACTCCTTATGACCAAGCACTTTGGTGACAGTGGGAAGGAAAAACTCCCTTTTAACAGGAAGAAACCTCCGGCAGAACCAGGCTCAGGGAGGGGCGGGGCCATCTACTGTGATTGGTTGGGGTGAGAGAAGGAAGACATGCTGTGGAAGAGAGACAGAGATTAATAACAAGTATGATTCAATGCAGAGAGGTCTGTTAACACATAGTGAGTGAAGAAG
This sequence comes from Simochromis diagramma, assembly GCF_900408965.1. Taxonomy (NCBI): domain Eukaryota; kingdom Metazoa; phylum Chordata; class Actinopteri; order Cichliformes; family Cichlidae; genus Simochromis; species Simochromis diagramma. The sequence continues at coordinate 671,883 of NW_024387477.1, forward strand.
AAACACCCAGTGCTTCATAGGAATCCCCGGCAACCTACACCTATTGCAGCATAACTAAGGGAGGATTCAGGGTCACCTGGTCCAGCCCTAACTATATGCTTTATCAAAAAGGAAAGTTTGAAGCCTAATCTTGAAAGTAGAGATAGTGTCTGTCTCCTGAATCCAACCTAGAAGCTGGTTCCACAGAAGAGGGGCCTGAAAACTGAAGGCTCTGCCTCCCATTCTACTTTTAAATACTCTAGGATGTCAAAAACCGTTCTTGATCCAACACGGCTGATTCAAATGGCTAAATGACCTTCTCAACATGCCTTCTCCAGAGGCCTGGTAATGAACTCATCATTTCATTCAGGTGTGTCAACACAGGTTGAGATCTAAAACCTGCAGGACACCGGCCCTTGAGGCCTGGAGCTGGACACCCCTGATGTAGAGTAACCGAGCAGGTAATGATTTCTCAGCCCAGACTTCATGATGCATGTATGTATTTATATAGAAATGCTGTGTATTTATAATCTCTGTAAAGTGTCCCTGGGTTTCTTGGAAGTTGCTATACATATATAAGTTATTCTTATTCTAATTATAATTATTTATAAAAGGCTGATGACCATTAGCAGTGGGGAGTGTGAAGATATTTATAGATAAATATTTATATTATCCCTTTAAATGTGGATAAGTTCAGTAGTGTGCCTCTGTGCTGATGTTTTTACAGGATTTTAAATATTTTCAGACCTTGACCTAGTTATGAAAAATCATCCCACATCTCATCAGCTCACGCTGGGAGCCACTCTCATTAAAAACTATTATTACACGATCATGTAAGGACCTAACGGCAGCACCCCCCACAAACTGTTTTCAAGGCTTATGAGACACTGTCATTGTGCGTTTTGCTTTAGTTCATTAAACAGACGGCTGATAGTTGAAAACAGCGTAATGCATTCAAGTCATTTTTACTCCATCAAGCTAAAATGTGCTTCTTTTCATTTAAGGCTACAAAAGCAAATATTAGAAGAACAGATGCTGTCTGGACCTGTTTTAGTGTGTATGAAAGAGAATACATTTTGCTAGTTAATGGGTTGCGTGCAATATAATGACTGCCTCTGATATTTGTATTTCCTTGAGTGGTGAGTGTGGTGTTTGGACAAAAAGCCACACTGTACAGCAAATGTGAGTGTCTATAGAATAAGCAACAATAAGAATATGTCTTTTGGTTTAAAAGTGCACAGTACACAGATGTCAGCAGGAAAGAGCGAACTGATTTTGAGTGTACATGGAGTCAACAGAGGCATTTAATGAAGGTCTTTACATCGCGGCTTGTATAAATGTTCTTTGATATGTTTTCCTCGATTTACCTTTTAAGCATGAATTTTGTCCACTTTTACTTTAACAGATGTTCCTTTTCTGTAAATATTCCTCTGCTGTTCAAAAAGACTGGATCAGGTCAATCATACCACTTTGCCCTCCATGTCATTTAATCATTTAGCATCCTGCAGCATGCTGTTCTCTTCCTGCCCAAACAATTGTAAAATACTATAATATCATCACCATCTAAATGTGTACTATTAGATGACAATGATGGGCAGTGGAGCATTTTTAGGACCATTCCTTCAGCAAATGTAGCAATAAAAGACCTAAAATGCCTCACTACACATCAAACCCATAATACTGGCAAATTGTGCATGTAAAAGTAAATGTTCCCCTTTAGTGTTATATGGATATTATTGCTGCAGATGTTTAAGGTTAAGCTCATTTTAAATACTATATTTTTTTTATTATTTACAAAAATTTGTACAATAAATACCCTACTAAGAAAAATTAAAAAAAAATTAAAGGAATGCATATGACAACAGGTACTCCAGAGGGACGACAATGAGACAACCTCTAATGCAGAAATGCCTTTACAGGTGACGTTCGTTTCCTTCTAGTCTTTCCTGGCCGTTGTTTTTGAAAGTTTTCCATTTGGCTGTTGTCACTGTCGCTACTGGTACCATGAGGTGATACCTGGACCTTACAGAGGTTACACAGGTAGCCCAACTCCACCGAGATGGCACATGTTGTTGCTAGAGGGGTTGCAATGTCTCCCAGCAGAGAGCCTGGAGGAGACTCCAGGAAACAGGCAGGTACTCTAGGAGAGCTGGACAGGGCCGCAGAAGGTCACGGTGGAACACATCAAATGCTGCACGTGTGTGTGTGGAGAGCATAAAACTACAGCATCAAATTCAGTGCAACAAGACTCAAGGCTCTCATCATTAACTTTATAGTTGTGTGATAAATGTATAAGAAGTCACACGCTGTGCAATAATGATAAAAGCATTGTGGAGCCGAACAAAAGAAAAGGACCATGTATTGTGTGAAATTAAAAATTAAAAAAATAAAACAAACATAATCAATAAAGATGATCCTCATCTTGATTCACTTGACAAACCTGAAAAATGCTCGGCTGTAACCAGAGAGCGAGCTTTCATCACCAGCTCTCTGTGCAGGTTTGAGGTTTGCAGTCATATCGCAGAGTGCAGTGGTGAGAATGGGACACCAGGAGGTGATCCAAAGATAAAGGGAGGGGACTCGTAGAATTGATTTTTATGGACTCATTCCTGGAACTTTACATTTAGCATGTCAGTCACACAAAGTCCTTTGTGCATCTTGTAGTCTCGATATTTCATCAACCAACATAAGTATTTCACTGAGTCCCAGAGGAATGCTTAATAGCTTTGACTTTTCTAACTGTTAAATCTTTTTTTGAGTTGGCTGATTGAGGCTTTTGAGCCGCTAAATAGTCTGTAATCACACCAGCAATATGTCCTATTCATGTCTTGATAGAGCTGAATGAATGTGGAGCTGAAAAATCAAAGAATGAAAGAACAATGCCCTGCATTTATAGGCTTATACTGTGGAAAGTGTTTCAGATGAACAAAAACACACCAATGGAAAGATTTCTGTTTTCTCACTAAGTTGCTCTTGATTGCCAGTTAAGAACCTTGGTGTAACATGAAGGGCCATAAAGTGCTGTTTATTGTACCATTGATCTTTGAGAAACACACACAGATGGGGCCGCATTAATCTGTGCTTTTATTTGCATATTTGCATTTTAAGAGGTTTTCTTTTGGGTCTGGAATAATTTCTTTTTGATTGATTCATCTTCTCGGGCTTAGCTGGGTGATTATTATTATTATTAAGTTCTCTGTTTTAAAAAAAATGTTTTTAATTCACTGTGCCGTGAGAACAAGATGTGATATCGTGACGGAAAGTCATCTTTTGTATTACTTTATTTACATATTTCACGCAAATGTTCTGGTCTTGGAAGAAGATCTTTATGAGCTGATAACTGTAGTTTGTTAAGTTGTCATAAACTCTCAAAACTGAAACATAATAAGTTAATGTCACTTGTTGGTACTGAGTAAAAATACTTGCTTATATTGATGAAGACCATAAACACCTTTTTTTTCCCCCAAAAATCCGAAACAAAATGATAAATCAAACATGAAATTGCGCAATAAAACACAATGAAATTAATTATTGTCACTTACAGTTTATATCAATACATATAAATAATTAAGATTTAAACAAATTTCTACCTTTTTCCTGTCCGGTTCTACCTTCAAAATCACCATGTAATATTTTTACAATATTTCCTATTATAAATCAGTGGACTGACAAAAAATAAAATAAAAACAACAATAAAAAAACTAACTGACAATTATTTTCACATATAAATCTATCCATGTGCACTGAACTGTGTACCTTGCTTTTAAAACCTGCAAACAGCAACAACTTGCAAACAGACTCGAGGAGGCTGAACGGCTCCTTCAGGCCTGACGTGCAGAATTGGGGGAATATTATCTTTGGGTCACCAAATGGAAAATCTTTCATTTAAGACTGAAAATGTTTCCTGAACAAGACAGTGACAGTAGTAATGACACTTTAGAGAAACAGTTAGCATTACTTCCTGTGATGATAACGTGTAGCAGCAGATTAATTGTAGTGGAAAGGGAAAAATGGATGTGAGTGCATGCTCTTGTGTACCAGCCTGAAATAAAGAGCACAAAGATGTCCCAGCTCACTCTTGCTTATGAAAATATGTAAAGTGAGATGACATTGTGTAGAGGAATTTGAAACTTTTCTACATCATCGCAGCACTCACAGTTCCAGCATGTTTTGGTACTGAATTTACTTCAGAGAAACACATGTACAACTATTCTGCCAAAGTGCGTGGACAATGACTCTTTTTTTGTTTGTTTTTTTGTTTTTTTTATACCAGATATGACAGCCCTGAAGTGTTCCACAGCAAATTCAAAGGTGTGTAGCATGCAAAGTCAAAACTGTAAGGCCTTCCTGCAGCAGACTCAAAGCGACAACAAAGAAGTTATTTTAGAGCCGAGTTGCAAACTCATTATTGAATGGAGAAACAAGGGGAAAAACAGATGTTAGCAGACTCCTGTTTGCTTTAGAAGGTGTCAGGAAGACAATGAGAGAAAAGCGAGAGGAGCAAGGCTCTGTGGAGCAAGGCAAGCTCCATGCTGCGACAGGAGATGTAATTTTTCTCCTATTTGCACTGCTATATCAACGGCAGGACAGCAGCGTAACCGCCTACACAAACACAGTCCCACTTAGCATCAGGGCAGAAGGTCCACAGAGCACAGCAGAGCTGGACACAACCTCAAGGTATAGTTCAAATGCTCTCTAGCATAAGCCTCCTAGCTTCTGATTTAAATTAGCGAGATCAGTGACAGTAGTGACCCACTTTGACACAAATATGTATTGTTTTGTTTATGTCATTAACATTTCCGTCTAGTTCTCAGTGGTGATAGCTGCTCGTTTACAGGATAGATTTACTCCAATCCTCTTAACATGGATAAAATAATGACAGTGCGGTTTGTTTTTTTTCTCTCTACCTTAGTTTGTCCGTGCTGTTTGTTGTCCAGTTACATCATGTTCTTATCCTGGGGTGTCACATACTGTTGTTTTTGCCAGCAGCTGCTTGCATAACAGAGCTGGTGCTGGTGCCTTGCAGTGGCTGCACCAACACTGGAAGCTCACAGTCTCATTTGAAAAGGCTGTGATTTATCTGAGTTTATTTTTTTCTTCATCCCTCCTTTAAAGGTTACATTTGGGGATGTATTGGTTGGGTTTAGGACAAGATTGTGGTTTGCACCTCCTCTACCTGATTCCATAAATATGCAAACATCTGGATGTGATGAGCTGGGAGTGACAAGAGCTTAAATCTGTTTCATTCAGAGAGTCAGCAGAAATTAGGTAATATTATTTTATTCATAACTAATTACCTGTGATATGTCATACAAACCAGAAAACTTGTAAGTCAGTGGTGTTGTTACGTGATCACTGTCATTGTTTTCCTCCACCTAAAGTGATACGAGTTAGCCTGGTATCCATTCTTTCATTCTGATCCTGGTGAAACTGCTCAGTTCTTCAAAGCCAAACAGGGTCCGGTCACCTGAGATGATCGACATGTAGAAATAAAGGGATCGATCTGTGGCTGGGATGGAATGTTAATATTTGCTCAAAGCTCACAATCATGTATATTTTCTGTGGTTTGAGGTTACTACGTGATAAAGCAGATGCTTATTTTTTTTCTAGGAAAATGTTTTAAATGATTAAAGAAGAAGCATGAAGTAACTGTGGACACACAGAAGAGACCACAAGGAAGAAATAGAAAATAAATGTGACAGAGGACGCAGCAGCAGTGAGGGATCGGTCGAGGGCATGGGGAAAGTAACAAGAGTATGAAGAGATTGTCAGCGGGGAAGGAACAATAAAAGACTCAGGCTGACTGAAGCGCTGAGAGATGGATGGGGGGTCGGAGATAAAGGGAGAGCCAAAGAGAACGACACAGAGGAGACAGCTCCACCGTTTAATAGCAGTTTGGTCACAGCAGGTTGCTCAAGTCAGACATCAGGGAAGACAATGCAAGTGCATGTGTGTGTGTGTTTGTGTGTGATTGTTTCCTGAGTTAATTGCAGCATTGTAGTCTGCAGGGAGCAAAGCTTAATTGTTCCCGTTCATTTGCAACTCATCTCTCTCAGTTTTTCTCTCCTCCCAACGTTTCCTTTAGTCCCTTACTTCCTCTTTCCTCCGATCTCTCTCTTGTTTCCTTCATCCTTTATCTTCTTCAGTCCAGTAACTCTCTCCATCTGAATCCCTTCTCTCTCTTCTCCTCAAGCCCCTTTCGTTTCCACACTTTCATCCTGTTCGTATTGTCTTCCTTCCATCGTTCCGCCCTTCATTCATCTTAGTCTCCAATTTCCTCTAAGTACCACTTGAAAAATAAAACTAATGGCTGCCCTTGTATCAATATTTTCTTTCTGCGCTGGTTGCTCCTTTTTCAAATGGCTAATTAACAATCAAAATGAAATACAGTGAAGTTATTGTGAAATTGGATCAAGCCATTCGTTCATTTAATCATTAGTCATTTTACTGAATCAGACACAAATCAGCCCAAATCGTTTATTATCAGTTTAATGATGAAGCACAGCTCATTTAACCACAGTGTAACACGGAGTCAGTCCCCTTATTCTACTTCTATTAGAAGTAAAAGGTACAGAAATTGTGTCAGTGTGTGTGTGTGTGTGTGTGTGTGTGTGTGTGTGTGTGTGTGTGTGTGTGTTTTATTTGCAGAGGTTGAACATGCACTCACACCCATATTAACTAGCCTAACAGTGTTTTTTAGCACAGACTAGATGAGAAGCAGTGTTGTCATGTTTGCTTTTGAGAAGACTAATTTGTGATAAACAGCATGCAGCCATTGGCTCTGTTATGCACAATGTTGTATTTATTTATTTTTCACACTACAATACCTTTGGGTCAATATGGCAAACTCAAAATAGATTAAATGTTTGTCTCAAAGGTCTGAGTTTGTCTTTGTGTTGTTTGACCAGTCTATCAGAAGGCTAACACAAACAGACACACAACCAGTGTTGGTCAAGTTACTTGAAAAAAGTAATCAGTAACTAATTACTGATTACTTCCCCAAAAAAGTAATCCCATTACTTTACTGATTACTTATTTTCAAAAGTAATTAATTACTTAGTTACTTTTTAAAAACACGATTTACAACTTGAATAGGTGATAAAGCGATAGATCTTTCAGCCCAATTCTACTTTTTCTACATAATCCATCATACAAAATGTAATCAAATGGAAAAGTCTCTTATCAGTTTTAATCTTTTAACTTTATGCATCAAGCAAAAATTTAATTATATGCAACATTCTCTGACTTGAATAAATTAGTTTAACATTTAAACCTATTTTCTGCACATTCCAGCACATAAAATAAAATATTTTTTGTGTTTACACTCACTCTTTCAAATAGATGCAAGTAAAACACAGCAGAAAATAAATAAAGTCAAAGACTCAGCGGTCCTTTTGCTCTATTTTCACCTGTAAAGCAGGACTGCGGTAGGCGGAGGTTTACCCTGGTGCAGGTGTGCCACGGTCAGTTGAAGAATCCGCGAGTTTCTCTGTGAGTTTCCCATTACGTCGTAGCGCACTCGGTGCTTGCTCGGAAGTTTAGGGGTTTTTTTCGCTGTAAAAAGAAGTTTTCTTTCCACGCATGATGGACGCTAATGTTTTTGTCACTTTTTATGGAATCAAACTCAAAGTAAGGTCAGTACTTCCACGCTTTAAACGCTGCACACTCATACTCTCTCCCACAATCGATATGTGATCCATTGTTGATCTGCACACAGCTGTTGTCACAAACGTCGCACTTGCTTACGTCACTGTCGTGAGACATTCTCGCAAAAAAATCACGGTTTTAGTAACGCAGTAACGCAGCATTCCTACGGGAAAGTAACGGTAATCTAATTATCGTTTTTGCAATAGTAATCCCTTACTTTACTCGTTACTTGAAAAAAGTAATCAGATTACAGTATCTCTGCACACAACCACACTCTCACATGTTCAACACTGCAAGGAATTCAGAATATTCCGACTGTCAGAGAGAGAAGTGATGCCACCACCCTCTGTTTACCCTTAAATAAAATATTGTAGATTTATGTTCAAATATTTTTTTAAGATGGACGCAAACCCTAAGATGAAAGGATAACTTCCCCTACAAATTGTTTCACTGAAATTATATTGAATGAACAGTTTATAGCAGGATTTTACAACCTCAAACTGCTAGTTGGGTTTATATATTTGCCTAACAAGCCAAAGATCCCAGGAGGAGGAATAAATCCATCTGGGGTTTTGTCGGTGGGCATATTTGGTGCAAAAAATCTGTCAAACAAAAAGGCTGCCTGCTGTGGTAACGCTTTATCAATAAGGGAGAAGCTGAAAGCAGCTTTCAAAGCACCCACAGATGTACAGAGAGCAATATGTGAAGTTCTAAAACACTTATTTCAGTCAAGGATTTTAGCATTGAGGAGTATTTAGAACAAGAAGCAGCACAGTGTCACTGTGGTTAGCACTGCTGCCTCACAGCAAGAAGGTCCTGTGAGGTGCATGGACCATCTTTCTGTGTGGAGTTTGCATGTTCTCCCCGTGTTTGCGTGGGTTCTCTCTGGGTACTCCTCCCACGGTCCAAAGACATGTAGTTAGTGGGGATAAGTTAATTGGTAACTCTTGCCCATAGATGTCAATGTGAGTGTGAATGGTTGCATGTGTCTGTGTGTTAGCCCTGCGACAGACCTGTCCAGGGTGTACCCCGCCTCTGTATTCCAAAAACAAATAGAAATATTCAGGAGCGCTGTACATGTATTCAAACTGTTCTCTATTTAAAGAGTTACTTGGTATTGCAATGTACATAACAAGAGCTATGTAACTGCCCGTATATCATTCCCTGTATGCCTGTGTGTTGTCAGTACAAACAATAGAAATTAGAAACACAATTTTAAATAGTTCTATGTCACAATATTATTATTTTGACATTCAGATCAGCCTACTGACCTCGGACAGGCCAGAGGTCAAATCTCATACATGACAATAGATACTTTATTTGTAAGAAAGGTAGATGCAATGCAAGGCAATTTTAATGCATCATGTTAACGATGCAAAACTTTTCAAGCTGTTATGTTTACAGACAGAATGACACGCACACTACCAAAAACACAACGAGGTAATGAACACAGATGGATGGACTGGAGGATATCCTCAGAGTAGGTCACACTGTTTTCTCACACAGTTTTTTCTCACAAAGTATTTTAAAAGCCTGCGTGAGCTTTCTCACTCTCCTTTTCTCTTACCTGTTTACCTCTTTTGCTGCCAATCCACCAAAAGTGACAATGCCAAAAAGAATATTCCCAAGTCCTGGAGTGCAGGACTGATCCGTTCATCTTCCTTTGTCTGTCTGTCTGTATTAAATAAGAGAGTAATTTCCTTTCTCACGTATTCTCCCTTTAAATAACACCTCTTACACTAATAACTTTAGTAGAACATCCTCAATGTCCTCTATTAAAAATGGGAATAAGAGAATAAGACCCACAACCCCAGTTTCCTTCACTAGGTTTATAACTAAGTGATTGAAAAAGAATTGCCTCCTACAATCCCACACTTAGTAGACGGAATCAATTTTCTGATTACATGGTTCAAGGTACAAGCTGGAGCCACTAAGCTTATTAGCCTGGCTGCCTGCAGTTTGGCTACCTCTGTTAGCGTATGTGTGTTGGTCGGGTGGTTTACTCCTGGATGAATGCCAGGGAGCGAGAGCCTAACATGTAAGTACACAAAATGGTCTAAATGGGTTTGGAGAATGAAGACGGAGAAAAATCAGGTGGAGAGATCACCAAGGAGGAACTGTCAGCCCAGAGGTGTGAGCATAATGGAGGCAGCAATGCCTCTGCTACAAGATGCTGACAAGATTAGATAAGATTACACTGGGCAGTACACAAATCCGACCTTAAAACTACTATTTAGAGGCAATACTGATCCCCAATGTATCTTAACGAGCCATTTCAATATGCCTGTGGAAGATGCAGTGCTATCGGTAGTTTTAGAGTAAACTGACTGGCACCCTCAGAAATATGTGGATGGAAAACGTGGACGAGGACTAAATATAGCGGAATGCATTGGTAACAGAAATAATGGTGGGTTAAAAAACCCTGACTGCAGTTTCAGAAAACATGATTTTAAGATGCGGAGAAGAATTCATATGGACTTATGGAGAAACTGGCTGCACTTACACAACGCTAGTTATCTACTGTTGATGTATTTCTGCTCTTCAGTGCCTACAAGGCAGATGACAGAAACCATAAACTGTGTGTTTTGGGTTGATATATCCAAGGTCTAAACGTTACACCATAGACTCCTGCTCTCAATACCTGGCATAGATTCAACACAGTGTGTGAAGCTGGATTTAAGAAATAAGTGCTTAAAGGTTTTAAAACATTTATCGCCATCTTGTGTCAGTACAGAACATGACATCACGGGGTTGTAGGTTGGTAGCAAACAAAAGACTGACATTAGTTTATGTTAGCTAATAGGAACAGAACCAATAACTCAGAGGAAAATAACGATGCTAAAACTATAAATTAGTTTAAGCGGATCACTTTTGCACTGCCCCTGGCTGTAACAGTGAGTTTTATGTTAAGAAAGCAAGGATACAGTCTTTCACTACTTTCACTCTGTGTCTTTAGCAGGAAGTGGTTAAATGTTGTTTGGCTAGCTGCGCTCAAACAGGAAAATTCACCTGTTAGCCATAATGTTAAGGTTTGTAAAGCATTTATCTTTACGGGACGGTCTGAGGAGAATCTCTGACTGCTAAAGAGAGACAGAGATAGACTCCTGTTTCAGACTCAGGATCACAATGAGCTAGCACGGATCCTCACAACCTTGGGGCTGAAACCATGAGGACCAGCAGCCTTGCAGTTTCTCGAACTTTCACTGAACTTGGACAAAAGTCATAGCTGTTTGTCTCAGATATGAGGCGGTTCACAAGGTTCTCCTTTGGAGGAAAGAAGGAATGAAGGCAAAGCTATTCAATATGTAGAAGCTTTGGTATATGGAGACGGCAGCAGAGGACGATTTCATCCATAGTGCCTTTCTACATGAGAGTAGAAGATTCACCCAAGCACTTTTTTTTCTGCCTGCTTTCATTCACACTTCAGTGAACACATAAGGAGCAACTCCGGGTTCAGCATCTTGTCCAAGATACAAATGCAAACTGATCAAGTACCAGCGTTGTGATTAGGACAGGACCTGTCCTACCTCTTGAGTCACAGTCACAATAAACAGGAAAATGTTTTCCTCGTTTTATGTTTCCAGGCTGCCCACTGGTTTCTTCTTCATTCCACTCCACATATCTCTTGTGTTGTTATGTTTTTATGTGGTTAGGTTAACTGGATAAAATTAACTGCCCATAGGTGTGAATGCGGGAGTGAATGTGAGTGCGAATGGTTGTCTATGTCTATGTGTTAGACTGGCGACCTGTCCAGGATGTACCCCCCCTCTCGCCCTAAGACAGCTGGCATAGGCTCCAGCGCCCCCTGCGACCCTGAAAAGGATAAGCGGGTTGGATGGATGGATTTCAGTTTTATTTATAAGGCACCAAATCACAACAACAGTTGCCTCAATGTGCTTTAATATGATAATAATGAGAAAACCACATGAGACGGCGCTCTGCTCGCAAACACTTGGAAACAGTGAGAAGAAAAAACTCAGTGAGAGGAGGAAAACAGGACAATCGACAGGCTATAGTAAAGAGCCAGAGGTTAATAAAAACTAAATGCAGAAAGGTGTGTAAACACGTAAAGAGTGAGAAAGGTGAGTGAAGAAGAAACACGCAGTGCATCATGGGAATCCCCCAGCTGCCTAGACCTACAGCATAACTAAGGCAGGATTCAGGGTCACCTGGTCCAGCCCTAACTATATGCGTACGTTTTAGGCCTAATCTTAAAAGTACAGATGGTTTCTGTCTTCCAAATTGAAACTGGAAGCTGGTTCCACAGAAGAGGGGCCTGAAAGATGAAGGCTCTGCCTCCCATTCTACTTTTAAATATCCTACGAACCACGAGTGAATGTGCTGTCTGAGAGCAAAGTGCTCTATTAGGGTGATATGGTACTATTAGGTCTTTAAATAAGATGGAGCTTGATTATTCAAGATCTTGTATGTGAGGAGCAGGATTTTTAAATTCCATTCTGCATTTAACAGCGTACCAGTGAAGGGAAGCTAATGTAGGAGAAATCTGCTCTCTCTTTCTAGTCCCTGTCAGGACTCTTGCTGCAGCATTTTGGACTAACTGAAGGCTTTTCAGGGAGTTTTTAGGACATCCTGATAATAATGAATTACAGTCGTCCAGCCTGGAAGTAATAAATGCATGAACTAGTTTTTTCAGCGTCACTCTGAGACAGGATATTTCTAACTTTAGAGATGTTGCACAAATGGAAGAACACAGTATTAGGACCCTGGAATGTCCTTATTACGTTTTTTGCTCACTATTGACTTTATGGCTTTAAATATGTTAACATGCCCTGCATGCAGTAATGCAACTTCTGCATCCGTGTCCATTTCACATTTTGGAGAGGCAAAGCATGAAATGGACATGGTGGATGAGCGCTTCTATTGCAGGCTTTGCCATGATACTGGGTTGGATTGTTCATTCATCCATTCGTTTCCACTCACGAGGGCTGGAGCACATCACAGCTGCCATGGGGTGCGATGCCTCTGTGATTGTATCTTGCCAAATTTAAATCTTGATATTCTTTTTTCTTTATCCACAATAAAAAAAAAACTTCTGTTACTTTCAGAGACTAAACTCAATATGATGTTACAGTCATGAGAGGGTTTGCTTGGCTGTGTTTACTGTGAAAACCAAAAAAAGCAAACTTTTTGAAATATCAGTTGAAGGTACCTCTAGAGCATCTTCTTTGATTTCATTTCTGTCCTATTCACCAGTGTATCTAGTATCTGTATTATTTGCTGCTGCAGAAATCCAATCTCACCACAGCGTATTTATCCAATGTAATCTAATATCCAGTGACATTACTTTGAATCTCGTCCTTGACTGTTTGTTGTGTAGTTTCCTCCTCTCTTGATAACATCCATTCATGCATGCATTACAGAGCATCCCATCAAACCTAATGTGAACACTCCCTTATCCCACCTCCACCTTTTTTATCTTCTCTGTTGTCACACAGGAGAAACTTTTCAGCCCACTCATTACGTCAAGGCTGCAGCTCCCGTTTATATAAAATAAGAAAAGGGTAAATAACATGTATGACATGAGCATCTGTTGTATGCTTCAGTTAAAGAGGATACCAGTACATTTTAGAATTGATTTTAAGTTATTGTTTGTTTTTAAGTCACTAAATGGGTCAGCACCCTCTGACCTTTTTACTTCACTTGACTTGAAAATGAATTGTGTATCAATGCAGTAACGCAGTAACTTTTGGTTAGTGAAGTTGAAGTGAAGCCATCTGGAGAACAGGAAGAGCTCTTCAGGATGCTCTTCTTGGACTCTTCATAATCCCAGACATCCTCACCACCAGACTGGACCACCATCACATCTGCCCTGCCACCTGCTCCTGGATCAAAGATTTCCTCACAAACTGGCCTCAGTCAGTCAGCAACCACATCTCTGCCGATCTCACCTGGACCCACAACACCACCACTGTGATAAAGAAGTCCCAACAGTGGCTGCACTTCCTCCATGTCCTGAGGAAGAATAACCTGGGCCAGAAGCTGCTCTTGGCCTTCTACTCAGGCCATGTCCACACTAATATGTTTTTGTTTGAAAGTGCATCTTTTTCCCCGTTTTGGCCTCCCGTCCACACTGAGACGTTTCGGTCAAGGAAAACGCAACGTTTTGAAAACGCTCTCCAAAGCGGATACATTTAAAAACGCAGTTTTTGCGTCGCAGTGTGGACAGTGAACATGGAGCCTTTTCGAAAACGATGACACATTTTAGTCATGTGATGCAGTCATGTGACCAATTAGACTAAGATAGCGGAGGGCATTACACAGCAGTTGTTTTGTTTGCTCTCAATTTTGACAGATTAATATCAGTCTGTACGTGCTCCAGATAGCTTTTCTTTAAATTCTTTAATTCTCATTCGTTTATGCAACTTTGTACTTTTGTGTTACTCGCAGCAACAACTCCATCTCATTGTTAGTCTATTGAAAAAACTCTGTGCTTTTCCTCGACATTTTTGGTCACGACGTTTCAACGAACTGTAAAGTAAATAAACAGCAGACAGAAATGAGGCAGGTCAAACGGTCTTGCGTTTCACGCATGCGCAGGACTGGAACGTAAGCATTTTTGGCCATTTCATTGTGGATGAAGAACTCTGTGAAAACGAATGAAAACGATAGTGTGGACGTGGAGTGTTTTCAGATGTTTTCAAATTTATCCGGGCTAGTGTGGACGTAGCCTCAGTGAAGTGTTTGGTAAGCAGGGGCCACAACTGAGAGCAGGAAGGCTAATTAACAGGAAGGCTAATTAACAGGAAGGGTAATTAACACCAACCAAAAAAATCATTGGATGTCCTCTGCCACCCCTGGAGGACATCGCCAGATCCTCCTGTCTCAGGAAAACCAGGACCATCACAGGCGACCCCGTGCACCCACCCACCACCTGTTTGACCTGCTGCCCTCTGGTCAGCGCCTCAGGCCAATCTGGTCCCACACAACCAGACTCATTAACAGCGTCTTCCTCTGAGCCATTCAGACTGTTAACAAACACTATAAACATTGTTTCGTATATAGTCGTCTACTTTGTATGTATTTCTCATGTGTGTTATTTATTACTGTCTTAATATTTATATTTTATTCCTGAACAGTTGACGTTGAGCACCTATAATTTCATCGTACATGTGCAATGACAATAAAGGGGTATTCTATTCTATTCTATTCTATTTGAAAGCAGGCCTGACACGTGTTGGGTTTTACAACAAGTGAAGGGTTGAAGTGGCCACAACAATTTGTAAAAGCATTTTAATGAGAAATTGAATGTGACAGGGGATTGATACATAATAATATCACAATAGTTCATTTTCTGTCTGCTGCTTTGCTTCCAGTTGATGCTATGGAGATATTAATGCAAGAAATCGGAGAGTAATGTCATTCCAGGGTCCTGCCTACACACTCAACACATCTTTTCTTCCTTCTCATCACTGTCAAGCACTCCCCCTTTTTTTTTTTTGAAGTGGCAGTTAATTTTAAAAGCAACATTTCAAACAGCTCGAGAAATGTTACTAAGCACACAAGCTGTTTCTATGCAGTTTCCCACACAGTCTGCCTGCACACTACAGATACTCGAGTTACAGTTGCTGTTACCCGGGAATAAAAGCTTGAATGCGTAATAATTTGATTCTCAGAAATGAAGAAAAAGAAGAAAGAGAGGACACGCGATAAAGATAAGAGGTAGGTATGGTAACATTTCATAAAGTGTACATTGAAGACTTACATGATGTCTGGTTACTAGATTATAAAATGGGTAAAAAATAAATAATAATTTTGTCTTTTTCCAGAGTGGGAGAACAGTCTGTTGGACAGTCTGGTGCAGGCTAAACTGGGTAGCTGTAATGGGCTATGCTAGAATTGCTGTCAGGCACACTGTGGTGTTGATGGTCTGTCTCAGGTTTGGTCAAGGTCAATTTGAATTTAGGCTGATGATGGCTTTTAGTATAACTTGCCACCTTTACACTAGTTACACAGTCTGGATGTTAAAAAGCCACAGCCACCTGCTCGTACTTCGGCTTATGTACTGGAGAAGGCAGTTATGGAAATCCACAAAGACCAGTAAAGCCTCAGCAGCACAGCTCCCCTCAGCCTAACAAACATACAAACTCACAACACAACTGCACCAATACACCCGATCTTAGAGTTCCACTACCTGCCAGATCCCACTTTGATCTTTTGATCCCCATTTGCTCTGCAGACCATTAATAAATCTGGTTGAGCTGTGAGATGAATGAGTCTGGCGGATGGAGGTTTGACTAGTGTCCAAGCAGTATTTTTGATATTAGCATATTTGATAGGGTAAAAGAAATATTCCAGTTACGCAATAAGTATTGCTAAAGGTGGTTAAATATTTCTATTTTCATATGAAGAACCACTATTTGACTAAGACTTCACATTAGTATCTAATACCAGATGCAGGAAATGGGCTAAACCTGGCATCTCCTACTTAAATGCATTACTTACACATGTATATTCACTGACACACATAACAATTTGTGTCCATGAACATGAAAAAGAAATTCAATTTTTGTGACTTTTTCACAAACAAGGAAAAGGATGCTAGGTGTACTTGAAGAACTACGAAGGTGGTTGAGTGTCTGTTTATAAAAAACGCTCAATGTCTTGGTTTATACTTGGCAGTTATGATATTTAGCACATAATTACATTTAAAATATCAATAATCAGTGTAAAAATATTCTACTAGGTAGGACAAATATATGTATATATGTATATAAAATAGTTTGTAAATGCATGATAGTTGCATCATAGCTTGAGTGTATACTATTGTGGGATATTATATAATGTTAATAATAAGCACGATCAGCGCTTCATTACTAATATGATTATGTTCACATGATAGATTTGGCTTTAATATGTTAAGCTGCGCTTTCATTTCTCTTGCTGTGGTAATCGTGTTCTGATATTCTGGTACAGTGCCTTCCTCTAACAGATTTTCGCATTTCGGGTGACAGCCCGAAATGCAAAGACATTGTTGTAACGAGTTCCTGTAACTGAATCAGCCAAGTAGTGGGGATAAGCTTGTCAAGCCTCTGTTGCTTCTCACACAACCACACAGCACAGTGGAGAAATGGATACAATCCACACGCCGTCAGCTCAGCACGTGTTTAAGCAAACTTTGCTGTGTTCTTTGTGCCCGAGCCGTGATGAGCAATACTGAGGAAGGATCCACAAAAAGGATATGAATTTGATAAATGCGTGACTATGAGAATACATGAATATGCGTTAGATTGTGCTGTATCTGAAGCTGAACTGTGGCCTGCTGCTTCTTTCTGTATGATTAAAGACCATCTCAAACTTTGTAACAGTGCTGACAAGATACCCAGAAAGATGACATTAATCTAACCCTTCTTGCTTTAATCGCTATTTAAAGGAACACACTGCAACCCCGAGACAAGCTCACTGCTGTCAGATTAAAACCTCATATAGCCAGGAATATTTTTGGCCTAATTTAATCTTCAAGTCACAATTTAAATTCAAGTCTGAATGTGACATCAAACAAAACATCAAGTGTAAGACCTTTATATAATCTAAGGAAGCTATAGAGATATTTGAACATACTTGTTATAAACATTTAGCCTGAACACAGAGAACTTGTTATGCATACAGAGGTTCAGTGCTTTGGATGTTTGCCAATAAACAAATTACAGAGCGTGAGGGGAGATTCACCCTAAATCTACGCAACTCAGATGATGGAATTCAGGTTTAACTAAACTTATCCACAAAATCTGGCCAGAACTACATAAAAAAACTAGTGGTGTCACTGCAACTCTGATATTATAGTAAAAGATTTTACACATTGGTGTCAGGGACCTGGGTCTAATGACCCAGGGTCCATGAGCACTTTTGGACTTGTTTACATGTTACTGTACCGTGGAATTGTGTATATTTGCTGGTTTGTGGTGCTTGTGTCCCTTGTTTCCAGGTTTGTGTGTATAGGTGTTTGTGTGTGCATGTTCCGGAGGTCCGGTTTACAGGCACCATCAGGCCCTGGTGGGTCTGTCCCATTGGGAAGCTGGCCACACCTGAGGAGGATGATCACACACACCTGCAGCTGATCAGGATCGTCAGAATAATAAATTAGAATTTTTAGATGGTCCAGAGAGCGCCTCACTATATGGGGTAAAATTAGCTGTATTAAAATGATGATTGCACCCATGATCTATTGTATTTTATCTAATATTCCATTACACATTCACGATAAGTATTTCAAAGATCTAGTTTCTTTGATCCAGCAGTTTCTTTGGGGTAACTCACCACATCGTTTGAGTAGTAAGAAACTTCAAGCATGTGCAAAGCGAGGAGGATTTTCATTGCCTAACTTTAAATGGTATTATTGGATGATGAATGTGAAACAGCTTAGAGCTTGGTTACCTACTGCACCAGTCAAACTCATTTGGTCCCAAATAGAGATGGAAGTTAATGGCAGTATTTCTCCTTGGAGGGAGCTGTTTGATACTAGTCACAAACTTACCCATCCTATAATTGCAAATACAAAGATATTGTGGTGTAAATTACAAAGGGCGGGTCATTGGGATTTTGTTAAATCTCCCAACTTTATGGGGGAATAAAGGAATTTTTTTCTATGTATCAGAGTTATTTGACTGTGGAACCAAATGGTTTTTAAGCGTTGATCAAGTTGGGGAGTTATATAAGTTGAAACGTAATCAATTTTGGAAATATGTTCAAATACACAGCTCATTATCGAAGTGGCAGGGAACCCCCTTGAGTTGTCCCGTGGCCAGCCCTGTGGAAGTCCTGCTCTCAAGATCATCCTTGGGTAAAGGTATCACTTCTAAGATTTATCATTTATTGCAAGATCTGTTAGCTGACCCTCTCCTTAAAGTTAAGGGCTATTGGGCCCAGGACCTAGCATTGGACATATCTTTAGTTGAATGGGACTCATGTCTCCATAATGTTAATACTATGTATAAATAAATAGGTAGTAGATTTATCCAAATTAAGATAATCCATAGGTGGCATCGAACGCCCCAACAACTGTATAAATGGAATCTGGGCCCCCATACCGGAGATGTGATGGTCAAAATGCTTCGATTTTACATATCTTATGGAGCTGTTCGGAACTTCAGGATTGGTGGGAAAACATAATGGAGGTCATTTTCAGTGTTTGGAAAAGAAGACTTGGTATCTCACCAAAATTGTCCATACTTGGTATAAATACAGAGACTTTGGAACTTTTCCTGCTATACAAAGAAATGGATTACCCTGGCTCTTACCACAGCAAAACAAGTCTTGTTAAGACATTGACGGAAAAAGAAACCCCTCGCTAATGACGACGGTTAAGTTGGCATCTTATAAAAAAGTGACTTTGTGTCTATTAGAGTGTCTGTTAGATAAATTGTTTCAATATAATTGTATTTGGTTTCCCTTCACTTGCTGGCTTTCTGTAACTTGAGGGTCAGAGGGGTAATGAGAGATTGGTTGGTGTGCGAAGAAAGAATATGATATTTTTTTTTGTTTTTGTTTGTTTGTTTGTTTTCTGTTTTTGTTATTGAAACTCGAAATAGATTGAAAGTCAGTATTTGATACGGTCACCTTTATTCTTCAGTACAGCCTAAACTAAATTAGGCGTGTGTGAGTGTGCACATGGTTGTAATAAAAGTGTTAATATATGTGTTACTATTCTTTTATGACAAGCCTCATTCACCCTGTAAGTCCAATAGTGCTGTGGACTAGTCCATTTACCATTTTGTTCCATCAGCCGTCTGGGTCTGGGTTCTGGAGAAGCCAGTCCATGTTCCAACGTGTGTTTTGCAGGTGTCCAATTACTAATTTTTACTACGGTCTCAATAGAGCACATGATAGAGCAGAAAAGGACACGATTTCAAATGTTAACAAAAAAAGAATTAAATTGATTGAAAATAACTGATTGTAAGAATATTTTTATCCTTTGATATAAAATAGAACTGTAGTTCCCAGTGATTCCCAGTTTCTGGCTTTATGGTATCCTGGTAAGCCTAATAAGTGATTTTAAAACTGAGTATAATGGCTTAGTGACAACCTTATTAAAACCTCTTCATCCTAATTTAGTAATGCGCTTAGGGCTCGTGAGCCATCCATTGAGTTAAACGGTAACGTCAGTCTCTGCTGTCATGAGAAATTATGACTGACACACTAATAAGGCAGCCATAACTGTCAGCTGTCTAATCATCAAAAACCATAACTGTTATCCAACACAAAGACAAACGCATATGTGGACTGAGACAGAAAAGCAAGCATTGAACACTCACATTCATGATGATTTTAATTAAGCATAAGGTCACAGAATTTTGTAAAAGCTTTGACAGTTTTATTCCTTTATGTATCCATGTTCTTCGCAGACCTTAGAGAGTTAAGAAAGTCTTCATAAACATAATAACTATAATCTATTTATCCATGTGTTGCTAACACAGCTGTTAAAGCAAATGATGCCTTTTAGTTAAAGCAAGGAAAACATTAACAGATAGAAATATTACCACTTCACCACATTAACTCTTTTCACTCTGCTCGCTCTGAGACATAGCTGATGAGGATTTGGTAGCACCAACTGAGACACAAAATCTCCAACTGCTGTAAAAATCACGATCTTGTTCAAACCTAGAATCTGCCATGAAACACGACTTTTGATTCTCTTGTTTTTTCACTTTAAATCATAACCAAAATGATTTAAAGTGAAAAGTCGAGGAGTTGTTTAGTTAAGTGGAATGACTATCTGCGACTTGGAAAAGTATGCCTGCATGTGCCGCAGCAGCGGTTTCCTTCCATTTATTCAAATGTTTGGGTTTTTTGGCCCACTGGTTAAATTACTAACTTCACTGAGTTTTGAGAAACACTCATGTCAAAACATTTGTAACAAAGTCATGTTATACTCTGTGGGATTTAAAACACACGACTCAAAACAAAAACAGGACGTACAGGGAATGAGATGCATATTCATAAACCAAGAAAGACAAAAAGTTTGAAGCAGAGGAGGAAATTAATTGTCTCACTGTGCCTTTTTTTTAAATGCAGCATAATTTGACTTTATTAGATTTTCTTTGAGAGAATGAAATTGAGATTTCCCTGTTGGAGCCAATGTTCCTGCATGTAGAGTCATTCTAGGTGATAATGGAAGTGAAAATAAATTTTTTTATTTGACTCTCTTACTAAGAGTGTGTTAGGTGTGGCTGTGTGCAGACAGGAATAGGACCCAAGGTGCAGACTCCGGAGACAGTCGTGAACTCAAAAAGGCTTTAATTTGGTACTCAAAATATAACATAACTGAAAAAACTCAAAACAAACTTAAACTGGAGGAATGACAGAACACACAGCTAGGAAAACGGTAGATCGCGACACGGACACAGAGAAACACAGGGCTTAAATACACAGAGGGAGCAATCAGGGAATGAGTAACAGGAGGAAAACACAGCTGGGGCAAATCAGAACTGACGAGACCAAAGAAGCGTAAACTGAAACACACTGAGATAAGACAGAGACCTTCAAAGTAAAACAGGAAACACATAACACAGACTGAACAAAGACACAGACTCACATGCAGGCACTACAAAGGGAACAGAGACGTGGGAACAGGGCAGACACAAACACTGACTGAACACGGGGATATAGGAACTTAAGATACACATAGACGCGAACTAGACAAGGGGATACAGCTGACAGGGGAGACAGAGCAGCTAGAGAAGACAGAGACATAAGCCATAAGACAGAACTCAAAGAAACCAAAAACTAGAAAGTACAAATAATATAATAAACTCAAAAACCCTGGGTCGACGACCCAGGCATCCTAACAGAGTGCTTGTGTTTATGAGTAATAAAATTATTCCTCAAAAATACAACTTGCCTAATAATTATGCACAGTAATAGTCACCTGCACACACAGATAGCTAAAATAGCTAAAACTAAAAACAAACTAAAAACTACTTCCAAAAACATTCAGCTTTGATATTAATGAGTTTTTTGGGTTCATTGAGAACATGGTTGTTGTTCAATAATAAAATTATTCCTCAAAAATACAACTTGCCTAATAATTCTGTACTCCCTGTACACATGGTTGTTGCACCAGTCTCCACAGGCACACCCGATTCTCATCTCCAGCAGTATTTAACCCAGACTTCACCCACCAATATTATTCGATTCCAAACAAGTTCAAATGTGGAGATTACAGTTTCAAGTAAAACAACTGCCACGGCTGCTACACCCTCCATGAAGTGCCCTGCATGTTTATTGAAACTTGATCAGCTGTCTTACCAAGTCTTGTGATACAGTTTACATCCTATTTATTTTCGCAAGAGTGTAACCACCTGTATCCTTGGATCTGCCCACTGGCCGCCATTTCATTTTGCATAAATCCGTCCATCCAAGTTTGTGTGTTTTCTTACTTCTGACCAGATGCAGCTTTCTGCATCAACCTTACATTATTCTATTATACTTATCATCACGCTGTGTTTATGTGCCAAAAGAGAATTGATTTCTTTGTTAGTAAAAGTGATTCTGAATGACGACTTCATTAACTCATCTATAAAGGGTATAGCTGCTGAGGCTGTAATCTCCACATTTTGACTATTTCTTCAAAACTGTATTTTGACTTCAATCGTAGGAGATTTCGAATGGAAGACTACGTTGTGACGACAGACACAGACTGATTGGAAACTGGATTTATTTTCTAAAAGACAAAGTGCAGCAGCAAAGTCAGTGTCACACAGCGACAGCAGGCCTCTGCTCATCCCAGTGTGGAGTTCATGCAGCTCTGGCTGGGAACCCCCACACATGCAGCATGTTTACAAGTGGTGTCACACTGATTAATGCCCCACTACAACAGTGACATGTGGAACCTCAGTATTACAAAAATTAAATTTACACAATAAACAAAATAAACTATATACAATGCAGTTTTGAGAATGTTCACTGTGACTCACTCAGTACATTAAATCTCAGCTACAATTACTAATATTGTTTTTCTTAATGTGGCCCTAACATGTGGCCCTAACACTCCTATCCCAGATACCCACTTCTACAATAACACCAATAATACTTGTGAGTACTATACAGATGACCAATTCAATGTGAATATTAAAATGGCAAATGCATTGTCGGTCATACATTTCAATAGTAGAAGCCTGTATAAAAAATTTTCTAAAATTACAGAATGTTTAAGTAAGTTAAAAAAGTTTAATATAATTGCAATATCAGAAACATGGCTCGATAATGAGAAAGTTAGTGAAATGGGACTGGAAGGATACGAATTATTTACAATGAACAGGGTGAATAAAAAAGGAGGCGGTGTTGCTTTATATGTAGATAAAGTTTTGAAATGTAGTCTGATTGAATGCATGTCAAGCACCATAGATAACATATTGGAATGTGTCACTATTGAAATTCATGTTGAAAAAGCTAACAATATAATTATAAGTTGCATCTATAGGACACCAGGTTCATGCCTTGAGATATTCAATGAAAAACTTGCTGCTATGTTTAGCAACCTAAATGATAAAAAAGTGCAAATAATTTGTGGTGATTTTAATATAGATTTGCTAAACCCAAATGGACATCAGAAAACAACAGATTTCATAAATACAATGTATAGTAACTCCCTTTTCCCTGTAATTATAAAACCAAGTAGAATAACAACTGATACAGCTACATTGATAGATAATATATTCACAAATAAAATCGACCATGAAATAGTAGGTGGACTTCTTATAACTGATATAAGCGATCATCTTCCTGTTTTTGCAATTTTTCAAAATTATTTTGGGATTAAAACTAAACAAAAGAATCAAATATTTGATATGATACGACATAGAACAACAAGAGCCATTGCTGCCCTCCAGGTGGACTTAAAGGAACACAATTGGAATGAGGTTTTTGCAAATGAAGATTCAAATAGTGCGTATGATGCATTCTTATCAACTGTAATTTCACTATATGAAAAACATTGTCCTTTAATGATAATCACTAGAAAGCATCACAGATCAAATAAGCCATGGATCACAAAGGGGATAGAAGATGCATGTAAAAAGAAAAATAATCTATATAAGAGATTCATAAAACAGAGGACAAAAGATGCTGAAATAAAGTACAAGTTATATAAAAATAGATTAGTAAATATTATAAGAACAAGTAAGAAAGAATATTACCACAAATTATTGGAGCAAAGTAGAAGTAACACACAAGAAACATGGAGGATATTAAACAGTATAATCAAAAAGGGCTCAAAAAATAAGAATTATCCAGATTATTTTAAAAAAGATAAAGATATTGTGCTTGATAAAACTAAAGACATTGCAAATGAATTTAATGATTTCTTTGTAAATGTTGGCTTTAATTTAGCAAAGGAAATTCCAGAGTCAAGAAATAATAACGACCTAAATAAACATATTACTCAGAATGTGTCCTCCATGTTTATTGGTGCTGCAACTCATAGAGAAATAATTAACATTGTGAAGACATTTAAAAATAAAAAGTCCACTGACTGTTTTGGTATTGACATGATATTAGTTAAAAGTATTATAGAATATATAGTGCAACCTTTCGCATACATTTGTAATCTGTCCTTTCAAACTGGTGTGTTTCCCTCACAAATGAAAATAGCAAAAGTTATTCCAATCCATAAAAACGGAGAGAGATGTCAGTTTACCAATTATAGGCCAATATCACTACTCCCACAGTTCTCAAAAATTTTAGAAAAGTTATTTGTTAATAGACTTGATAAATATATTGAGAAGCATAATCTCCTAAGTGATAACCAATATGGCTTTAGAGTGAAAAGGTCCACTTCAATGGCAGTGATGGAACTTGTTGAAGGGATATCTAATGCAATAGATAATAAGGAATATACTGTTGGTGTTTTTATAGACTTAAAAAAGGCGTTTGATACAATTGATCATTCTATATTAATGAATAAACTAGAGAGATATGGCATAAGAGGGATAGCATACAAGTGGATGAAAAGTTACCTGGATGAAAGATATCAATATGTCGAATTCAATAATGTAAAATCTAAGCAGTTGAAGGTAACTTGTGGTGTTCCTCAGGGCTCTGTGCTGGGCCCTAAATTATTTATATTATATATAAATGACATATGTAGTGTTTCCAAACTGTTAAAATGTGTATTGTTTGCTGATGATACCACTCTGTACTGCTCAGGTAAAAACTTAGAACAGCTTCTGACTACAGCGGAAAAGGAGTTAAATATATTAAAAAACTGGTTTGATGTAAATAAGTTATCATTAAATATAAAGAAAACAAAATTGATTATTTTTGGCACTAGACAAATGAAAAATGTATCTAAAATAAGGGTTAATGGAATTGAAATTGAAAGAGTGTACGAAAATAAATTTCTTGGAGTGATAATTGATGATAAGCTGAGTTGGAAGTCTCATATAAATCACATGAAAACAAAAATGTCAAAAACCATTGCTATTCTCTATAAAACAAAGCATGTCCTGAACAAAAAATCATTATACACACTTTATTGTACTCTGTTGCTTCCATATATGACTTACTGTCTGGAGATAAGGGGTAATGCATATAAAACGAACACTCTTCATATTTTCAAGTTACAAAAAAAAGCTATAAGAATTATAAACCAATCAAACTATATAGAACCAACTAACATTTTGTTTATTAATCTGAATACCCTGAAATTTTATGATTTAGTTGAATATAAAATGGCACAGATAATGTATAAAGCACAAAATAACTTGCTTTGCCCCAGTACTCAGAAGCTGTTCAAAGTCAGAGAGAGTCAATATGACTTAAGGGGAACAGATTTCTTTAAAAAAAACAAGATAAGGACAAATATAAAGCAGAGATGTGTTTCTGTTAGAGGAGTTAACCTGTGGAATAATTATGACAGTGATTTAAAAAGGTGTAGTTCATTTTCCTTGTTTAAAAACATGTTTAAAAATAGAGTAATAGAAAAATATATAAATCAAGAATGAAAAGAGCAAAAAGGAGAAAAAAAACAACCTCTTGATTCTTTTGCTTTGATGTAGTTACTTATCTAAGGTGGAAAGTTTTTTTTTTCTTTGTTTTTTTTTTTGTTTGTTTGTTTGGTTGGTTTTTGCTTTGTTTTATTATTTTCTTCAAGCCCTGTGTACAGGAGCTGCATACAAAAAGATATTTTGTGAAAAGGGTTGGCGTAATAAGCAAATGCTTCAGCCAATACCTTTTGATTAGCCTTGTCTCATGCTTTCTTTCTTTATGGTAGATTTTTGTTCTGTTTTCACTGTTTTTTTTTTTGTTTTGTTTTTTCACTGTTTTCACTGAGATTTGAATTTGAATGCTAATCAATAAAATCAAAATCAAAATCAAAAATCCTCCACATTGAAATGTGAAATCATTGTCCTCTCTGTGCGACACCACATGAGGCCCTTAACTGGAATAAACTGGATCTGGATCTATGCTTCACACACTGTAAACACAAATAAAAGAACACTGGGTTCATAAATCAGAGATCCTTTGAGCTAAGTCATTTTCTGCTGATTCAAAATGTTGTCATATCAACTTTTGAGATTGTGTAGTTTCAAAAGCACATTTTCAAATAAGCACTCATTGTACAAATTGTCTTTTTTTTTATTTTCACACTGATGAAAGTGATACAGGAAAATGTTTGAGGCCCACAACCTCAAAGGTTGATACATCAATACACATCCTATGTTGTTTTCAGCTGCCTGGTCCTCTTATCATTTCCGTATAAAACAAGGTGTTACTGACATTTTATCATCTTCTCCTTATTCTGATGTAGTACGGTGTGTACACACATCTACATTTCTGGCTGTTTGTGTCTCTCTCGACCTTTTTAACAGGAAAAGGGTCGGAAGCACTTCCTCTTTGCCAATCATACAGCTTTAGTCAAGTGACTGGAGGGTAATGGCGTTTATATCAAGACCGATTTATTGAGCAATAGACCCTGTGTGTTCAGCACATACATAAATAGATTGAGAGTTAGCTTCATAACAACTGACATCAAGGGGCCAAAAGTGCAGC
The DNA here is from genome assembly GCF_900408965.1 of Simochromis diagramma. Lineage (NCBI taxonomy): Eukaryota > Metazoa > Chordata > Actinopteri > Cichliformes > Cichlidae > Simochromis > Simochromis diagramma. Next base: position 698,514 of record NW_024387477.1, read on the forward strand.
ACACAACACTCGAGAGAAAATAATTTTTTTTTTTTTTTTTTGCCTGTCCCGTTTGGCTCTTTTGCCATCAGAATTGTTGTCTAAAGGCAAAGAAAGATGCCCAACGGATTTACTTTACCAAATTGACCATCCCAGCCTTGCCGTAATGGTCCATTTGATTCACCTTTTATTGTTTATTTTATTTTCACTTACTGAATACGGGACAGACTTGACTGGGGGAAAGAAGGGGAGAAAGAAAGAGGGAAAGAGAAACAGCTGAGAAGAGGGACGGGGGAGAAGGGCAAAAAACAAAAACCAACAGAATGAGCAGAAAAAAAAAAGAAATAAAAAATGCATATATCAATCACCTGGATCACCTGCTGAGAAAGAAAAAAGAAAACAAGCAGAAGAGAACAAGAGTAATAGAATAAACAACATCACAATGATATATAGGAATATGACAGTAAATACTAAATATTAAACATTATTGTGCAGCACATAAGATCAACAGAACAGTGTGCTTTGAGGTAGGAGCCAAAAAGGGTGTAGTTTGTGGGTGTGATCACCCGTGTACACCTGTGAGCATGGACGCGCTTGTTTTTTTTTTAAAAGGTTCCTTCATGTAATGATCTGCTAGAGGGTGTGGGGGGGCCACAGCCCCGTCCTCCAGGGCATGAAGCAGGTATGGAGGAGATCAAAACTCCAGACATCCAGAGGCCCCCAGAACACAAGAGACCAAGGAAGACCAACAGAGGGGCAGCCGCGCCACTGTCCCAGAAAGAGCTGAGGAGAGTCCCAGATGAGGGCTCACTCAGCAGCCGCGGAGCAGAAGCCAGGGGGAGTTGCAGTGACGCGCCCGTGAGCTCCGCCGGCAGCCAGCCGTGCCTGAGTGACCGAGCCCCAGGCCGAGAGGCTGGGGGCACCCCACCTCCGAAGTGGCCCGAGCGAGCCCCAGGCTCCAGGCCCCGATTAGCGGCCGCCAAGGAGTGAGCCGGTGTGTACCTGGACGCCCACCCCCGGACACAAAGAACCACCAACGCACCGACACCTGAGGGAGTCCGCCACTGGCAGGGGAAGTGGTGGTAGGGGGAGATAGGCCTCCAAACCTTAGAGGGCCTGAGATGTCCCCAGAGAGGTGGCGTCTGATACCCGACCTGACATATAGACACAGAAATACAGGCACACACATATACAAACATCCATTCCCACCCTCATGCTCTCATATACACTTACTCCACACTCAACCAACGTGGAGACAGACATAAAGAGACGCTGTACACACGATCACACTCCCCAAGCGTACTCTAAGCCCCGGGTCTAGGTACCCTTACCCCTGGAGGGGGAACTGCACCCAGACCCAGGTGGTGTTACCCTTTTCCCTTTCCCTTTCCCTGCGGTGGGGAGAGGCAGACCGCCCCGACTCCGCAGCAGCAAGGAGGCCCCACACTCCAGACCGCAGTCGGACAGCCAACTCCTCCTCCTGGCCCCCCGCTCCAGCAGGTCGCAGAGAACGGGGGTGAGAGAAGACTCCAAACCTCCCTCCACCCGCTCATTGTAGTGTTGATGCATGTGTGTTCTAAGGTGCATTTAAAACCCAGGAGGGCATGGAGCTACCTGCCAGAGAGCAGCAGGTAAGCGCATGGTCCCTCCTGCTAGCCCTCAATGTCTACGTGTATTTAACCTTGAGAGGTGGGCAACGACGCCAGGGGTGGGGTGTACACCCTGATGGTACTTTGGATTCTGTGTATCGTGCCCACCCCCAAGATCCTATATGTATGTGTAATGAGAGTGTGAGTAATGTGAATGTCTAAGTTGTGGGATAAAATTGAGGCAGAGGCAGCCAGAAGGGGACAGGGGGGGGTAGCCTCCTCTGCACCCTGGTGACATACCCCTACTCCAAGGTCCTGCATGTGTGGGTGGTTGTGGTGGAGCGGGAAGAGGGAGGCAGCTGGAGATGGGGAGGGAAGGAAGGGAGGGGCAGGTGACCCCTCCCTGGGGCCAGCTCCCCCGCTGACCCCAGTAGGCACCCCTATACTCCGCGACCCGCCAGGGAAAGGGGGCCCAGGCCCATCCAGACCGGGGCCCAGTGCAGCAGCGCCTCCTGGCCCCACAGAGCCCGGGACAGTCCACCCAACCCCACCACAGAGAAAACTGCACCCACCCCACCATCCACTCATCTTCCAGACTACATAAGAGTCAGAGAAAAGAAAATATATTTCTCAAAGTTGATGGGATATGTGATTGCATAGACATTTAGTCGGATTCAGTGGAGTGGCCCTGTCATTTACTTTTTAAATAGGTGAGAAGATGTGAGTTGTGTTACAGAGAAAAAAACAGCAGGTTCTCATCCTAGGTATATGACCAGATTTACAAATGGGAGTTTCATAAAGGCTATGTTCTCAGTATGTGAATTATTCTGATTTTGTGAGATTTTAGTCAAGGTTGACACATAAAGATGCAAATTTCTGTGAGAATTTCCACCGAAGTTACCAAAAGTCTGCCGAGGCCCACCAGCCTCCACTGCAAAGAACCATTGTGTATGTAGGTATTTATATATGTTTACCTTACAGTAAAATGGTTAGAAAAATAAAAATGACAAAGTGGCACTTCTGTAAAACTACCATTTGTGAGAGCTTCATGCAGAAAATTCAAAGGGATCATGGAGTGAGTGAAAGTGGATAATACAATGGAAGACAAGTGTCACTAATGGCCTTATTGACTCACCCTCCAGGTACATATTTGAATGCTTTTTGGCATGTCGACTGGAGACTCTTGAAAAACATCTAAAGAAAGAAAAAAAGTGTTTTGGTTTTTTTCAAGAAAATTGTTTCAGTTGTCGCAGTCACAATAAATATATTCTACAATAACTCTTCAGTTTTGCAGTTAAGGCTTCTTGTTCAGTGAACAAAGGCTGATTTAATGGCTCCAGTAGGATTATAGGTAAAAGCTATAATGAAGCTGCTGACTAATTCTGACCCTCAAATAAGCTACTTTAGATATTCTCGAGTGCAAACTTGGAGCACGCTCTGATTAATTTGAAATATGCAAAAGCATGCTTTGAGTTTTTACCGACTAAACCTGGAGTCATTATGAAGGGTAAAACATGCAGATTAGCATATGATGTAATTGTCTCTTGCCTTGAGGGACAGCTGGTAATACACAAGGTAAAAGTAGGACTGCCTCTACTCTGTGTGACTCAGTATTACTGTGCAATGCAGGGCTTCTAAAGAGCACTACCAGCTGTACACAAGGTACACAACGTACATGTACACTTACCCGCTACTTTGTTAGGTATGCCTCTTCAGGTGTTCATTAACACAAATATCTAATCAACAAGCTGCACGACAGCAATTTACTGTATTTAGGCATAAAGACATGACCTGCTGAAAGTCAAACTGAGTATACAAATGGAAAAGAAAACATACCTGGTTATTGGTGCAGTTTGTCTACACTATTTTCTGCTATTGTTGCTAATATGTCAATATTAGCTTCATTTTGGGGCTCCTTACCAAAAGAGCATCATATAAAACACCACAGCCACCTGTTGTTGCTGACCATATTCCTTTCTGACCACAGTGTGAGTTGGCATGTTATCCTGCTGGAAGCAGCCATCAGAAGATTGGTACAAAGCTCAGATCATCACCATCTTGTTTCTTAAACATGATAATGAGTTCATTTTACTCAAACAGCCTCCGCAGCTACCAGTTTGCAATCCAATATAACACATTTGCAATGTGCTGGTAAGGATGAATCGATGTACAGCCAACCAATCTGCATCAACTTTACCAAAATTTACCAAATTCTCAAAGGAATGTTTGCAGCTCCTTTTTGAATGCATGCCATGAAGAATTAAGGCTGTTTGGAAGACATAAGGGGGTCTAACCTGGCGCTAGCAAGGTGTACATGTGTCTATGAGTATTAAATTATAAGTATTAAACCAAAGTTCAAGATTTCAGACTGAAGGCAAAAAATGGTGGGAAACTTAGGGAAGAAATTAGTGCAAAGTATTGCAATTTAATAGGAGAAATAAATTATACAAGTCCTAATGCAACAAAAAAATGTTGCCATGCTGGCAAGTTCTATGAAGAAAGGCTCAAACCAACCAGAAGATTTAACCAAGAACATTTTTGCTATGACATGACTGTGTAGTGCTGCTGTGCAACACAGAACAATACAACATTTTGTAGCATTGCAGCAACAAACATAAAAGAAATACATACAAGTTTTTGTATTTGTGTTATTTGCAACAATTTTCATGTTGGTAAAAAGTGTATGTGAGCTGTTTCACAGGGAAAATACAATGAATGTCTTATTCCAGGAAAATAGTACAATTTCCAGCTCTTGTCTAATGTTCTGGATTTTGACCTCGGGACATGCTGAGCACACGATTAGTTGGGGCCATCTTCCTAATGTGCTTGCTTGTGGATGTTTGTTGTCTCATCCTGGACTGTGGTGCTGACACTCACCAGTCCCCGGCCTCCTTCGCTCTGCTTAGCGTACAGCTTTAGGGTGCTGGACTTGGGGTGAAACCCTCCATGCATGGTAAGGAGCTTCCTTATCTCGATGTCAGTGGTTTCTATCTCCTCCTTTGGCCAGCAGGGTACCTGATTACAGGTTGTAAGTGTTAATAGCCCAGATCTTGTTCAGCTAACTCCTCAGGACTTGCCTGACCCTCTCCGGGTACTTAGTGGTTGGAGCCTTCCTCGGAGCCCCTTAATGGTGTCAGCTCCACAGTACAGGATGAGGCAACGAACATCCACGAATACATCAGGAAGATGGCCAACTGCATGCTAAGTGAATACTTCAGGCAGTAGAAACCCAAGAATAAGGAGAAAGAGTAGGCACCATCATGGAAGGACAGGCGCCTGCACGGTATGTACCACCGGCAGATAGAGGAGGTGGCTGATATCCAGAAATCCCAGTGGCTGGACAAAGCTGGACTGAAAGACAGCACATTTGAACATATGTTACAAACACACCATTTTATTATCTGAAGAACAGAACTGAAAGTAGGCTTTACTTTCATACATCAGTCTGAAAAGTTTAGATGTAATTTTGATGAAAATCCATTCGTTTTGTATCTACCGGCTGTACTGCAGTGTCTCAAGTCTTTGCCTCTAATTAGATTCATATTAAATACCCACCATGCTGTGTGCTATAAATGATGTTGAAATTTGCCCCTCACAGAAAAAGTAATCACCGTGTTGCTGCAGCGCACACAAAAAGCACAGCATAGTCAACTGAGATTGTAAATTGTATTTGCACTGAATAGTTTTTGCATAGCACGGGAATTTAAATTCACTTAAGCTTTGCGGTCGAGATCATTCGATCAAGGTTAGCACAGATGTACAAAAATTTGACAGATGGAATGAGAATTATAAAGTAGACTGGGAGTAGGAAAGGGAAACTAGAGAAAACTGTTTCATATAGCACACAACATGTCTCTAAATCAGAATATTCAAACAAAAGCAATGCACAAGTTCAGCAAAGATGAAGAAATGCATATTCAAAGATAGGCTCAGTGTTCTCTTGTGTATTTTAGAAACAACAGAGCAGAGTGAGCATCCATAGGGCCAGATGGCAGAAAAAGCAACATCATTATTCAGACCATTACCTCAGCTAATTGAGGCACTCAACACTCACACACACACTTTCACAAATCACATATGCATTCACACGTGTACATAGCTTCATCAGCTTCATACAACTCTATCACAAACCTGCACGCAGTTATACTGGCTAAACCTCAGTTACAGAGCTGCTGTTTGTGAATTTGTCATATACCTTACATTAAGCTAGGTGTATTTACAGAATCCTGTATTCATGCAGGGTATATATATGTTCTTCTATAATCATTTTATGTAAATGAAAGAAAATCTGACCAAGAGGTTGCCAAGTGTTATGTTTTACACTTTATCATGGATGCTATAACAAGTCACAATTTAAACTAACTTTTTAACTTATTAAAATTCACTTAAGAAAAAACCCCTAAAATTACACTTTTCAAGTTGTTTCAGTGTTACAAAAAATGTCCAATGCTGCAATAAAGTCAGAACAGTTAACATGTGGAACGCTCCCGCCATCTTCTTAGACGGGGTCATAAAAGTCAGTCTTTTTCTCACCCTTCTTCTAATAATGCTGTTGCTTCTCCATTGTTTAACAGGATTACTTCTTGTGCATTTCTACCAGGACCACAACTGACAATAAAAATAAAATTATATTTTTAAGATATTCAATTAAAAAAAAATCAGCTTTAGAAAGTCTTTGGAATGTCTGAAAGCCTCTCACATCTAAAGGGGTCTTTTCAAAGTCTTCTAGTGTATGGTAGGCATTAGTTTTATTGTGATTAAACTTCTGTTATGTTTAGCACTAACTGGTATTCTTTGCTATGGTCAAAAGCATCCTTCCATCCATTTTCTTCTGCTCCTCCAGTTCAGTTTCATGGGAGGTACTGAAGACTATCCCAGCTGTCATGGGGAGAGAGGTGGGGTACACCCTGGATAGACCGCCAGTCTGTTTCAGGGCCCAAAAGAAACCAGTATGGACAATGGTTTTGTTGATAAGAACAGAAAGGAGTGACGGGGGTTCTAAGAGGTGTACTAACCCACTTCACACAAGAAAAATACAACAGTGAGTTATTATGTGGTTAATTCTGATAGTCAAACAATTTCACTCAGACAGATGACTGATTATCCCCCCATATCTCCGTATATGCAACATCAAGGACAACCTCAACTAGTCTGACCAACCACTACTGAATCCCCGCAGGGCTGGGTTTTCAGCCCCCTACTGTGTGCCTGTACAGGACGCCCTATGACCGAATAGTTTTCAGTTTCTAATGAGTTGCTTTCTAATGTTCTACTTCATTTTCACAAGAAATGCATTGATATTAAAAATAGCAATGCTGTATAGATAAGTACTGAGAGTTTGTAAGCAGTGAAAAACAAACTGCGATGCAGGAACAGAGTACAGAGAGTGTGTAACGTGCAACAGAGGTCAACAAGAGAACCTTAAGGGTTTTATTATAAAACAGCAGCAATGGAAATGATGAGTGGCTTGCTATGGATGGATGGATGGATGGATGGATGGATGGATAGATAGATAGATAGAATATAAACTCAGAAAATTAAAACTGATTTGATTTGTTAATAAAAACTAATGGATACACATCTATAACAACTCCAATCAAACAATCTCAAATGATTGTGTCTGCAGTCCCTGGTTATAGAGACCATGGATTCAGAAGAAAAGGATTTAGTTATAGAACATATCATTACATTTGAATCTGGTAAATATTTAGTCTTAATTAATATTTAGGACTTAACAGAGACGTGACTTCCTCATAGACTTTATTCAAACGATGTCCGGGGCAGACCTCCTCGACTGCAAAAAGAAGTCAGGATATATAAAAATCCTGCTCCATGACATCAGCAAACACATTTCTGATGAGATTTGGTCAGTCTCTAGAGAAAAGTCATACTGAATACAAAATGAACCTAATCTGGTAATTTATGGTCCCCATTAGAGTCAAACAGAATAGAATTTAGCCTTTCCTGTGATTGAGACGTCACTACCATTTGACCGTGCGGTGTCCTTCACTTTTCCATTTGAATGCCTTCACTCACTCTGGCATTGCATTTTTTCTATTAGGATCTTTTCCATTTGGACATTGCAAAGATGCAGTGCTTTATAAAGCAGATAGGTCACTAATGACCTGGTGGATGTTAAGGGATAAAGAGTAGTCACCGATGCATGCTAAAGTACATAGTTGAACACTAGACTGGTGAGTCATTGCTTATAAACATTTTTGGCTTTGATTATAGTCAAGCTTTAGCCAGATTTATGAAACCATTTCTTCAAACTAATGGTGAGCCATTAAAGCACCAGACTCGCCTGTAAATTATTCTCACTTCAAAGCAAACCCTGACCATGAGACAGGACAAAAGTTCAAATTTCACCATCTATATCTACAACCTGATACTATATTAGATTTGTTTTAAAACTCTAACAGTTAAGAATATTTTACACAAGTTGAAGAAACTTTCAAAAGACAATAAACAAGGTAAGGATGAGAATTTTGGATGCTGCTAGTGATGTACACAGCTCGAGATACTTCAAACTGCCATGTTTTATGCATGAGAGCCTGGATAACAAATACGAGCTGAAGTAGAAAAACACAAAAAATAAGAGACTGAGAAGAAACAATAGAATCCTACAAGTTGGCAGAAATCAACATTGCAAGCTTCCCAGACTCTTAAAAACATGTTCCCAGTGGAGTCATGTTCAGAGAGGATGCTTAGAAAGACAGCAGATCTGATTTACTGTGCACTCTTCTCTCACTCCTCGCCTCTGTCTTATTCTACCTCCTCTCTTCAAATCCGTCATACTGCTTTGTTCCCTGTTAGGATGAAACGTGTTGATATGCCAGCAATACCTGACTGTAATTTGTAAACAATAGTAAGTATTCCTGTTGGAGCAATACTCTTCTAATCAGCCAAACAAATGGGGGAAAGAAAGAGGCAGGGAGGAAGAAAAACACATGCCTGAAAACATCTTGTACTTGAACAATGAAATAATTTTCTCCTTGAAGCAAAATTCTTTTAGTAAGTCATGGTGGAAATGAACTTGGACTGTTAAACTGGAAGGTGGGACTGGTGGACAATATCTCTGGGCTGCCTCGGTGTGGAAAAGGCTGTTTCTACTTAGACTGCTGCTTCTGTGATCCTGGCTCAGGTAAGTGGTAGAAAATTGACAGTTAGATTGGAGGATACTTTGTGACTGAGAATATACTTCAGCTGCCTCTTCAGTAAGTCTTCCATCCTGTACATCAGGGGTCGGCAACCTTTCTGATGGCGAGTGCCATTTAAAATTTCCTCAGAAGTCTGTGTGCCATATGATTGCATTAGCAATAAATTTAAAAACACTCTATATTAACTATGTTTGTTTGCAGATGTTGGCAGCTATCAGGGAATAGTTATCAGCTATTTTGAAGCAAAAAAAGACTCTTTATCCATGACAGCAAATGAACTGGACAACAGAAAATACAAATGCTATTTATGGTCTTGTAACAGGGCGGCCCTTAGCGGCTGGAAACACAGCGAGATGGACCAAGGCAAGTGTAGTGGAACAAAGTATTTATTTGCTATACAGCTCTCCTTACAACAATTAACTTGTCGAGCTTCTTCACAGCACAAACATCCACCTCTAATGACAACTGGCAGCCTTAAATATATTCAGCTGTCACAGACTTAACCATTATTCCACTCTCAGGTAAATTCTTAAATCCCAACCTTCCACCACAGTATACAATATATCAATTAGAATAAATAAATACATAAATACATTTCACATTTACATATTAATAAATATTTCACACTTTAATGTTACACCAAACCCAATATTATAAAAACCCAGAAACCCAAGCACAACAAGATTCACCACACTCTCTTTACCAATGGTCTCTCCCGGAACCTTTAAATGGTGTCTGGACCCCCAGGGAAACATTTGCCCAAACACCTTGAAGAGGACACAGGGAAGAAAGGTGAGTAATCATTATCTTACAAACGCTTATTTGCACCGCTTTTATCCCTAGATTTCATACATACATTTGCATTAATTTTCCTTACTGGTAAACCTTAATCACAATCTTAATCACCATTCTTTTCTCCTGACAGACAACCACCACATTCCTTGATGAGGAGCAGCTGTGCAGGATCTGAAATAAGGCTACCAACTGATTTTAAAATTCCCAATAAATAGTCAATAAATATTTAAACTTCTTGTGTGCAAATCCATGCTTAAAGTGCAATGCTAAATAAAGTGCTTGATAAAGTGCTTTTAATGAAGTGAAAGGTGTGCTCTAAAGTGCTACACAGATAATATAAATAAATCTAGTAAGGGAGTCCTCTTCCTTACAGGTCTCCTCACAACAATGATAAGAAAAATAAAGCCAATATGACATGTTTGTTAATACAGAGACACATGTTAATGTGATCTCTGGGCTCCCACTCAGAGACACAGGTCTCCGAGTGTCCAGCATTCAGACGGCTACCTGAGGACACTCATGTGAGAGAAAATCTGCTCACACAGACATGTAGAGCCAAATACTGTCAATAAGGCCTCTGCAATGTTCTGAAGACAGTTAAACTTGTCAGGTAGTGATGTCCAGCAGGTGAAAATGCAGCTCCATGAACACGCACAGCTGTGGATTCCAGCTGCTTCGATGTTGCATTAACTGGTATTAACTCAACCAGTTAATGCGAGACAAATCCAGCTGCTTATTAAAGCTTTCTGGTTTGATCAGAAAATAAAACATTGGTCCATACGCCTGAAAGTCCCAAAAACGCATTGTGAATTCTGTCTCGAGTCTACGGATGTATCCGTGTATTTCCGTGGTGCTGATGCTAAGCTGCTGAAGCTTTTGAAGTGTCGGAATGTGGAAAGCTAACAACGTCCCTCTCACCAGTAGGCTAAGTTCTTTTTAGCTAATTACAAGCTGAATCTGGTAGTTGGGGTTGTTAGCTAAGATACCGTCATTAAGAAGCGGCGCAACTAATGTGTCTATGCGAGCTGATTTGTGATGTGCACCGCTGGCGCGGCCATTTATTTTTTGATGCACCTTCTCAGATTAATTCACTGCGTGTCGTGCCCAGGGCTGGACTGGGACAGAAAATCGGCATTTTGACTAAAGACCGGCCCACCAGGTACTAAAGCCATAAAGCCTTTGAATGAAAACAAACGCTGTTGTGACAGTGATGTACACTGTCTTGTTGGTATATGTATGATTTCTATACATTTTACATCAGCTAAAAACGTTGGTTGTAAGATTCAGATAATTATTTATTAAAAACTAGACGTTTGAAATGAGAATAAGAAAAGTATTTCTTTGTGCCCCCCTTTCCCTTTTAATGCCCTACCTGGCCCCCCTGGCAAAACTTTGCTAGACCCGCCCCTGCACAGTTACCAGCTGTCAGCTACTTAGAAAAGGATCCTGGTGTTATTTGTCTCTCAGAAACAGTTCATAACTTCCCTTCAACTCATTCATGTCACCTAAAAGGTAAACCCGTTTCTCCATCACCTGTTCAGGTCTGATGATTCAGTAAGGACATCTCCAGGTTTCATCTTCATGTTTCCCTCTCACCAGATATCCAAACCGATATCATGACCAGCAGCTTTTACAGCTGTGGCTCCAGCAAACATCAGCTGATACTAGAAATTAATATTAAATACATTCTAACAACAACATCAAGCAATCAGCTGATCATTGATCAGTTTCATGATTGAAGTAGCAACAGGAGAGAGAGGGGAGAGAATGAGAGAAGAGGCAGCTGTGCAGCAAAGACAGAATAACTCTAGCTTTGTGTCTTTTTCCATTCTAGCTGAAGTACGGGACAAACTGCGTCCCTTCTCAGCTCAACACGAAACGTGTAATATTTTCTCTCAATGCGGGAGGATTCCGTCTTTTTACGGGACGGTTGGCAACTCTACTAACTAACCTTATGAGTTAAATAAAGTTCACTATCAGTAACATCATAGCACCCACCCAGCTGTATAGAAACTCTGTCATGCTAGCTAGTACGCAGTACGAGTTATTGTAACTGACGGTAAAAAGTCAGCACAACGAAAATAAACTGCACCTAAACTCCACCTTTATATCTGACACAGATAGACTGCAGGTCATAACTTCTTACCTGAAGTTCAGTTCACCTGACACTCAGACCAGCGGCCGCCTCGGGTCTCTGCTCCTCCTGCCTCCCCTCTCCCTCATCCACCTGCTGGCCTCCACCACTTGTTAATGTTAGTGAATCTGTGGAAGCTCCGCCATAGCCAAACAACTGAGTTACTTTTACACACCGGCCAGCATCTGGCCAATCCACCACCTTTCACTGTTTATACCGTTAGAGAAAAAAGAAAAAATCATCGGCCCACTGAGCAAATGCCCGGTATGCCCAATGGCCAGTCCAGCTATGGTTGTGCCATTAGTTAACCCTTTAAGTGCCAGCTGTGGCACGCGTGCCAAGGGTTGCCGACCCCTGCTGTACATGAAGTCCAACATCACTGTGTTCAGTTGCAGCCTCTGACAGTAGTGCTGGTTCTGTTCTGCAGCCTCTATGAACTCAGCCTACAAACATATAAATGAACCAGCTGCTGCATGTTCTGGTTAAAGTGGTGCTCCACTTCACAGGTCTCCAGTGACTTCCAGATGCAAGACAGGGGGCCTGGAGTAACTTTGAGTGTGGGACGAGTCCTTTTTGGTTAAGCAGCTGAGTTATATTTCTATTGCCTTAGAGAGGTGGCACACTAGCAGTAACTGAACTTTCAAATTAAGAGCGAAGCTTAAATCAGTCACTCACTGACACCTACTTTTGACCTCTGCTTTATTTACAAGAGCAGCTCACATGTTTTAGAAGATTTCTACATCTGATCGCCTTCCTGACGCAACCCTCTACGAGTGTCCTAGGACTGTACCAGGGATGGTTCGTTTCTTAATGTAGATGTCCCTACACGATGGAGCCACCAGATCTGAAAATGTATAAATAACCAACTAAAAGGTCCATTAATACACGTGTGTGTGTGAACCCTCCATATATATGCTGCTATATGTACTTTTGCCTCTTTTACACATCTAGTTTGTACAATCCACTTTAGTTGATGATCAACATTTCATCTCAGCTCTTTTTCACCAGTTCCTAATGGTCCAAGAACCCAGCGTTCCCAGCTGGATCCAAAGTCTACAGTGAACTTCTAGAACTTCTAGAATAGTAAATGGTAAATGGCCTGTATTTGTATAGAGTTTTTCTAGTCCCTAAGGACCCCAAAGCGCTTTACACATCCAGTCATCCACCCATTCACACATACATTCACACACTGGTGATGGCAGCTACATTGTAGCCACAGCCGCCCTGAGGCGCACTGACAGAGGCGAGAGAACTAGAAATTCACCGCTTTTTTTTTTTCATTTAAAAAAAAGTATTTAATTTTATGACTAGATTCAGTTATTTTACAATGGAACAACACATTATATTATATACTCTTTTGAATTTTAGTACAAATGCCAAAGAGTGTAACTTAAACCTGCTCTACACACAGCATGCATTTGGAAGGCTGCGGTTGGTCAGAACTGCAAGAACCTTTAATCAACTTTTGTACTGTTGCACTTCATTTATCCAACATGCTGTGTGGAAATGTACAGTGTTGCTGAAGCTTACTTATAGCTTAGTTTACTGAAGTGAAAATGTATAAATAACCAACTAAAAGGTCCATTAATACACGTGGACCTTACTTCACTAAAGTGAAGTGGGCTATAAGATTTCAATAACCATTTTGCTTTATTGTGCCAGAAGAGTAAGGACAGGGCAGGCGGTCTAGACTCAAATTCAGTTCAGGGTTACATTGAAAGGTATTGTGGGTATGTGCAAGTATTTACGGATGCTTCAAAGAATCCAGCTAGTCAAGTGGGGGTAACAGTAGTAATTCCGGACTGAAAGAGGATTAATGATGGAGTGTCTGTGTTTACAGGAGAAATGATAGCGATTCTATTAGCGGTACAGTGGGTGGAAGGTTTGAGGCCATTGGAAGCAATTATTTGTTCAGATTCAAGTGCAGCCTTGGTCACTCTACAGAACGGTCATTCGAAAGGTAGGTCAGATATTTTAATAGAGGTTCAGCAAAATCTTTTCAGGATATATATGATGGGTCTGTCAGTAGTGTTTGTATGGGTCCCGGCTCACTATGGGGTAAGAGGGAATGAAGCAGCGGATAGGTTAGCAAAGGAAGCCACTAATCATAGGATAGTTGATCTGGCCCCTAGAAATGAGGGGTAGATGGCAGAAACAGTGGGAAGAAGAAAGGAGGGGAAGGTGGTTATATAAAATTCAAAGGGGGGTGGGAGTAAGGAGAGCCACAAGAAGGAATAGGCGAGAGGAGGTGGTGGTGTCAAGACTGAAATTTGGACATATTGAAAAACACTATTCTTGATAGGGAAACAATAATTCAGGGAAATGTGATTATTGTGGAGAGGAGGAAACTTTGGAGGATGTTATTTTGCAGTGTCGGAAGTGTAAGGTAAAGAGGAGACGATTGGTCCAAAATCTCAGTAACATTAATATGAAATTGGATCTTGTTGGGTTGTTACAGAAGGAGTCGGGGAGTAAAGGTTATCAGGCCTCGTTTCAGTTTTTGAGAGAAGGAAGATTGTTTGGAAGGATATGAAGTTTTTTTTTTTTTGGGGGGGGGGGGGGGGGGGGGGGTTAGTGTGATTCCTGTCCACACTCCGTACCAGTGGTGGCGGTAATGCACCATGCAGTTGTTTGCCAACCGCCAATAATACTTACAAGAAGAAGAAGAAGCCCCGGCTCTCTCCAACTCGTGTGATCTCTTTACCTTCATCGTTACTGGATTCTAATTGCCTGTCCAGATTTCCCTGGACCTGTCCCTGTTTCCTCCCTGGATACCTGAGTGTGAGTTTGGAGATTGTGTGTGTTTCTGACAGTGTGGGGTGCACAGAAGAGGAGACTGGTGTGTGTGACAGTAGCGGAGTGTGGTGTGCGCTTTTTCCTTCCACGTGGACTCCTGGAGCCCCTTTTCCTCCACTGTACACTTGGTAGTTGTTGTAAGAAACCTTTGCCTTCTAATTCCAAGCTCACAGAGTCCTGCGCTTGAGTCCTTTCACTCTTTGTGACAGATTCACAAACAGAAAAAAATGAAACAGTCATGAACGTTCCCAGGAGTGGCTCGTTATCTTTGTGTAATATTAAAATTTGTTTGATGATCTGACTCGTGAGTGGGACGAATGGGGGGAAAAAATCATCAAAACCTTGTTTCAGAGCCAGAAGCACCCTGTAGAAGCAACCTAAGAGTTTCTCAATGTAAGGAAACGGGCTATCGTTAGTGGCTATTTCAATGACTTGATGCTTTTCAGTTATAGAATAACTCAGAGAGAGTCTGCAGTGAAGGCCTGGCAGAGCATCTCGGGGGAGGCAATGCATCATTTGATTATGTTCATGGTTTTTAGGCTTTGGCATTCGACTTAGGCAATAATTGACTCAGCCAAGTGTTACAAATCTTTCTTATATTTATAATGATGTTAGTTTGTCTGATTACTTTTGAGCCTTTGATTTTCATACACAGTCCCCCAATTTTCAATGTGAAAATGCTAACCTGCTAACTTGTTAATGCTAACAATTTTAAATCCCTCGAATAAAAGTTGAAAGTCTGCACTTGAATCACACCTTAACTGTCTGATTTAAATCCACTGTGGTGGTGTACAGATATGTGTCTGGCTTATTTATCATGGTTAATACTCCTGTGTATACTTAGACATACAATAGCATCAGCGTTTTGTAAAGCTACAGGTTACACAAACACTTACACATCCCCAAGATTTTAAGCTGATTCTCCCCTCTGTCATAAGAAAACTAATGGCTCATGTCAGAATGTAATAATACCCATTAAAAGTACACTTAAGACATTTTCCAGTGCCTCTATAAATAGTGTGAACGCTCAGGTTACACATCAATGATTTCATGCTTCAAGTGTGGCAAATTAGGAGGATTTTCACATTTTGCAACATGTGCCTACACACACAAAACACAACCATCCATTTAGTTTAATTCCAAAAGGTACAAACCAGAATGAATCCATGTTTATGAATAATTTAAGAATTTTACATAAGAGCCTTAGTCTCTAAGTGGATTGAATTTGTGTGCATGTGTGTGTGCACTGTATGCATGTGGGGGTGGTACTTGGTTGGAATACATCTCTATCAGTGTCCAGCCCCATAACAAATAGGGTTTGGCAAATCTGAAGGTCAAATCGAACAGCAAACAGTGGCTTTCAGCCTTGGTCCCTTCTCCTATGAATCCCTAACAAGCCACTCAGCATACAACAACCAGGCAGAGTTTTTGGAAGGCAGCCTATTTCTCAGCTTGTGGCATCTCTCTAATAACACAATCTATTCACCATCATAAATAATGTAGGTGCAAGACTTATGATTCTGTTGTAGTTTTGCTGCAGTAACCCGCATTCAAGGCCATTCCTCAGCCGAGGAAAGATGAGATAATATTGAATATTTTCAGATGGATAACATTTAATTTTTCTTTCAAAGATTTTTATTTTGTCTGGAGGCACTTTTACACATTTTTCGGTGTTGTTCATGATGAACAACCCCAATTCCTACAAAAAATACTGGGTAAAGTTTAGATAAAAGGATAATTCAATAATTTGCAAATCTCATAGCCTCACATTCACAATAGAACATAAACAATAAATCAGATAGTCATTCATTTTGAATTGGACGGCAGCAGCAGGGCCATGATTACTGCTGTGTAGTATCCCGGCAGGCCAGTTCAGCACCCACATTTCTATTCTATTACAAATCCGTGCTGCTGTAATAAATGCAGCGTACAGCTCAGCATTGTCTTTCTGAAATATGCAAGATCTTAGCTGAAAAAGATGTCATCTGGCTGGGAGCATATATTGCTCTGAACCTGTATATACCTTTCCCCACTGAGAAATGTGTGCAAGCCCTCCACTCTCCAGTGCAGATGATGCACTGTTCATATATTCCAAAACAAATTGATTCAATTGACCACAATGGAGTGCCCACCTTCTCCTTTTCATACAGAGATGCCATCAGATTCTCAGAAGTTTAATGACACTGTGTACTGTAGAGGATGATGTATTTCAAGTCTGGCCTTAAATTCAAAATGAGATATTATTTTTTTCATGAAATACAAAAATGTCTTAGTTTAAACGTTTAATGTGTTTTCTGTTGTTAGTTATGAATAATACAGGTTTATAAGATTTGCAAATCATCACATTTTGTTTTTACTGACACTTTACACAGTGTCCCATTTTTTTTTCTGAAATAGGGTCGTCGACTGGTGTTAAAAAAAATGTAGTCTCTGTCACTTTTTTTGAAATCATGTGTTCTTGTATGAAATCTCGAAGAGGTCGACTACCTCCTTCAGCTAAAAACAGATATTGTTCCAAAATGTTTATTAACTTATAAAAGTTCTAAAGCTTTATAAAGTTCACATAAAGTGGAAATTATATACTATTCATTCTTCTGGAACAAATGGCTGTTGTTGCTGATGGTTAGCCCCACCCCCACGCATAGACTGACATTTTAAATGCCAAGTTTACGTTCGTCCATCAGTTACTCCACCAATTAATCTAGTGTTTTTTCTTTGTTTTTTGAACCACCACTCAAAATATCTTTTATTTTTTAAATAACCCATAAACCTTTTCTTTTAAAAAAATAAATAAAAGGTCAATAATTCATAATTGGACTGTTCAATAAAAACAGCAAAAAAAGTATGCATGTAACTGTTGACTACAGCTGGTTTTGGCTACCAGAACTAGGGCTACAAGGACCCAACCCAGGCTCCGGACGGTCGCTGACCAACACTGTGCAGCAACTTCCATATTTTTATTCCAAAAAGTCCTTGGAATATAGTTTTAAGCCACGGTAACATATTCTCTCACACACTTTTTCAGAATTTCTCTATGGCAGAGCTGTCAAGGTGAACTGTCACTACCCCAATATGAATGTAGAAAGAGGGGCTCGCTGAGGGGATGAATGTTGTTTGGGAAGAGCTGGAACTTGTCACATTGCATATGTGGGCCTTGTTTATGTGGTGCTTCTCTAACTGCCAAGAGTTAGAGACTACTAGAGATGGCCAGGTGTACATGCCTGTTTCTGTCATGACCAGAGACAAGTTCATGGTAATTAGCAGCACTGTTCACATGGGCAACCTACAACATGACATAGAGAATGGTTGTCATGGCCACACTAGAACATAAAAGCCAAAATTAGAGTGAGATCAGACTGGGAAGTAGGCATGCACCTCCTGAGAGATGGTGGAATCAGTGACTACTATATGCTAATCACACTTTTTGCAAATGCATTTTGTGTAGAACTATTTAAATATATATGTTTTTTACTTTTATTTGGACACCTTTTTCGTACACTGTAGTACAAATACTGCATGACTGCCAACATACCCAAGGAGACACGGTCATCAGTACAAACAGTAGATCCTCTGTGGTACCTGTTCTTATTTCTTTTGATCTTAGAAACTGATTGGTCAACTCCTCATCACATATGTAACTTCAGTCCAAGGTCATATGGTCATTCCTATCCAAGAACAGTGGCTATGACCCTTGTTTGTACTGCCACTGGCTGTTCTCCAGTGTTGTTTCCACTAAGAGTAAAAGCTAAATGGCTGAAATCTGCAACTCTCATATTTCAAGCTCTCTGTGTGTAAATAACAGTCATCTGTGGTTTGCTAACGGTATCATTTTGCTAAATAAAAATGAAACATGTTTTTGATACTAATTCAAGGCAGGATTTGCTCACCATCACATCCTAATTTAATCAGAATCTTAGTAGACTGTTATTTATGCTGCATTTGGCCACCTGCTGTATATTGTTTTCAGCGAAATAACTTGCTGGCAGACATTGATCATATTTATTCAGCAGAAACCAGCCACAGAGAAAAAACACCATATTTTCTTTTAGGAAAGATAACTCTATTTCCCCAGCGTAACAAGCATAGCTAGACAGGAAGCTCGTGGGAGCAGGTGAAGTAATTATGTCACGGTGGAACTGGACACTGATTTTGCTAAATGATGTCAAGGCCTTATATTGCAGAACCAGCCGTGACCTCTGATTACTGCTGAGAGCCTTGAAGGACGAATGGAAGAACGCTAGTACTGGTAACAATAAGGCTGCAGGGATGAGGTTTAGATAACAATGTGCAGTCACACAATTCTATGTGTTTCCTTCAAGAAGATCAATAAGAATGTCCAGATGCACCCATCTATTTTTTTATTTTTTTATTTCTTCTCTCCTCAGCACAGAGGGATACAACTAAATAAGTTGAAGTCTAAGAATGTCTGAATGCAGTCAGACAGATAGTAGCGTGATGTGTTTCACTAGGAGGAAAACATCTTTTCTGGAGAGAAAATAGCAGATATGGTCTAGATGTCTTCACAGCAGCAAGACATAATACACACGAGTCTCTCGAGTCAAACTGTGTAGCCCTCGTAGATTACAGCAAACAGCGGGAACAGTATTCAAAGTTAATGATGAGAAGGTTCTAGAACTCCAAAGAGCCGCTGTCCCATTCATGTTTCTTGTGAAGCACTGAGGCCTTCCAGCACTCTTGTTATTATGAGACCACTCCCTGAAATTCTCATACTGAACGCTTGAACATGTCCATTCCTAATGTTCAGCCCACTTAGAAAGCAACCCCATAAATTGTAACCCAATATCCCACAAACTTCCTTGTGCTCGTACAATCCAAGTTTGAGGGAAAAGGGGATCTTTTTCTTGTCTTTAGTGGGTGGGGTTCCACTATACTCAAACCAAACCAACTAAAAAGCAGAGTCAAACTGGGGCTCTGTCCAAGGTGTACCTTGTCTGTCGTCCTGTGGTAGCTATGATAGGCTCCAGCACCCCTCCAACGATCCCGATAAGGATAAGCTGAAGAGCATGGACGGATGAGTAACTGCATGATAGGACACCATGCTGACAAACAATACTGACCCTACATGGTTGCTATCATGTTAAATGACAATAATCCCTCTACTTGACCTTTCAGTCCCTTGCGTCTGTAATTTTCACAGTAAACAGTGAACATTATGACTAAGAGGATAATGATTCATCAACACACCCTTTCATTCAACTCTCCTCAACATTTTTGAATACTGCATGCTGTGTCTATAGCAACAGGGAAAAAAGTGACTAACTGACCACGTTTATATCTCTGGTGGTTGCCAGCGTGCCATGGACGATAGAGCTCTTAATGTTTTTCAAAATGATTTTAAAAAAGATCACTTTAGAAGCAAGTGATGAGAGACAAACAGAGACCCAGCTCCTTTTAAGAGAATGAGGCCATGCAACAAACACTTTCCATCATTTGCCATAGAAAAAGGGTGCATGTGCCACTGAATGAGCAGGTGTTCAGATGAGCTTTGTGTGTGTGCATTTACATGTATGATGGTGTGAGTGTTTGCTCATGCATACTCTCCCTCAGGTGTGTGTTCACACCTGCTCATGTGTTGGACCACAGAAATCACTCCATTTCTCTGCAGAGGGACCACTTCCTCCCACCTGTCATTCCTGGCATCAGTTTTGTTAGTGTGTGTGTGTGAGATGACATGTCTGTTATGTTGGAAGCAGTGAGTGTGTGCTCACGCTCGCTGCACTCAGTGGGTGTCCACACTGTATGACAGTGAAAGCTGTCTAAAGTACTCACTCCAAAAAACAATACTCTGTATGGATCTGCTCTGGTTTTCCTCATTTTATTTTATACATTATACATGAATGTATCATATAATGTAGGATGCTCATATTAAACATGGAGGGGGGGCTGGAGCCCATCCCAGCTACCATGGGGGGAGAGGCAGGGTACACCCTGGACAGGTCACCAGTCTGTCTTTAACACATAGAGACAGACAACCATCACCGATTAGCCTGTCCCCAGTAACTGCATGTCTTTGGACTGTGGGAGGAAGCCCGGAAACCAAATTTGATTTTGAGTGTATTTTCTGTTAGCTATAATAGCCTGAATAACAGATCCCATTTAAAAAGGATAGATTTATAAAGTGTCATTGGAGTTGACTGATGTGCTAGCAGCATGACAAACATCTGTGTTTATGTACACCTACAGTGTACAATCAAAGAATGCAGTGCAGTTTGATGCATGTCACTGCTGACAGCACAAACAGCGCTGCTACAGCTTTGGTGTCAACAACATAGATTTCGAATAGAGAAAGTTTAGTTTACAGTTATTCCCAGGTGGAATGCAAACCCAAATAAATGCATATATGTTATTAAAAGGCGGAAAATAAAAGAAACATAATCCACCTGTATGAGGGCGGAGGGCTGCACACGATCATTTTACAAAACCTGGAAATGTCTCTGTTTCCGAAGCCTATTTATTGCTTGTTTGTTGTTTTTGTGTGGTTTTTTTTTTATTATTCTTCAGTTCAGTAAAATATTTAAATCTTTTGATTCCAGATGATAAGCTTGCTCCAGACTATAGAGTGGGTGTGCATAGTGGGCACTTATATATAAACTATCACCCTGAGAGCTCAGAGCCCTCAAACTTAAGACCAATTAATTTAAAATAAGAGGACAAATTGTAAATCCAAACAATGCTGTTCCCTCAGACAGCCTTTTTGCCAAAGTGTTTTATGAAGTTAAAGTTGATTATTCTGTAATACAGAAACTGAAATATAGGAATTTTAAATTTCCTTGCTGTAAAGAATGGGACATTTTGGTTTCCGATTTCTTATTTCTATGTTGGATTTATTCATTTTTTATATTTCCGTGTCTGTAGGATGTTTCAGCATTATTGTGTCTGTATCAGAAACTAAAGTATCAACCAAGTTATTCATGACAAATTTGACATTTTGACTCTTTTTTTGTGAGGATGAGGAGGCCAACCTCTGGTGCAGAGGTGGGTGGTAAGAGAAGTATTAGTAGATATAGTGATGAAAAATTAAAAACCAAAATAGAAGGAGAGAGTTTGAATATTTGTACTTTTGCTTTATAAATCTTTGGCAAACATCACCACATAAGCAGAGGTGAACATAAGTGGTCTGCAGGTGCGCATTTGCTGTCAAAATAAAAGACGCGCACCAGATAAGAAGTTGCAACGTGCGTTTGTGTACATAAGATTTTGTTTTGTTTCAGACATTTGTTTAGAACTCTTAAAGATGTCGAAGACGCAAGCTCCTTTATGCAATTACTTTGGTGTTCCTCCACCTCCAAAGAAATGTCAGCAGGAGTCCGAACCGCAAAAGAAGCACGTATTCTCGGAAAAGTGGTTGCAGGAGGTGAGCTGGCTTCAAACAAATGATGAACGCACAGAGATGTGGTGCAGAATATGCCGTGAAAATCCCACTCTAGCGGACAAAAACAGTGCCTTCTATATGTACGCAAACACGCGTTGCAACTTCTTATCTGGTGCGTGTCTTTTATTTTGACAGCGAATGCGCACATGCGGACCACTTATGTGCACCCGTGCACATAAATTATATGTACCTGTGAAAGCACTTTTAGTGTAAAATAAGTTTGTACACCACAGCAGTTTTCATCACTGATAGCAAAAAGTGTTGGCAGAATTCATGAAACACTACCGGCCTTCAGTTAAAGTCACAAACAGCTGCATCCGCCCGCTCACAGTACAGTTATATCTTAAAATGCCTTCACAGGTGGTGTTCTGTATACGTAACTGCTTATGTCTTCAACATCAACCAGTATCTGTGCAACATAAGGAGATGAGACTGGCAGTGTTGTTATGGCCTTTGGATAAATTTACTTTCTGCAACACACAGAAACTCTTTCACACACACACACACACACACACACATACATTCACACATACTACAATGTGCACACTGCACACCCTGGAGCATCTTTTACAGCTAAAATTGTTTAGTGTCTAAAACTGCAGCTCCTCTGATGGACACTTGGGCGAGGCTCAAAAAGTCATGGTTGTAACTTCTATGTTAGAAAAGCCCCGGCCCCTTACATACATGTGTATAGCTGAAAACGAGCTTCTGTCTCTATAGTTAATTCTGCCTTCCCTTCACTATATGGAAAACTATTTTGTGCCAAAGCTTCCATTGCCACAGGTGTATAAAATCAACCACTTTGCCATGCAGTCTGCCTTCACTTTAACATATTTGAAGGAATGGGGTTTTCTCAAGAGCTGACACTGTAACAGCAAGAATAATCTCAACACTTCAGTTTGTAAATTTCCTTCCTCCTAGATATTCCAACTGTAAGTGGTGTTATTGCAAACCACAGCAACCACAAGCTTGCAGACAACATAAAGCTAAGTCACCACTGCTTTCCTCACTCAGTAACTGCAGTAACTGCCTCAATAGATGTTATCATCACCATAAGAACTGTGCACCCAGAGCATCAAGGCCAAGTATCTCCTGCTGGTGTAAAGGTGGCACACTACTTTTATCACTGCATTGTAAGAACTGTACAGTTTTGTTTTTGTACAGTTTCTGACTTTAAATCAATGCTGGTGCAAGTTTAATGTCCAGGATGAAAAAAAAATTAAACCCTATTTTAGGCCAAATTCTGGAAACTAAAGTCTACGGATACAGTTTGATAGGTCACAAGTTCACATTCCAGCCTGTCATCCAAATATGGTCACTTGTGTCATCAGCAAAACCCCAAATTACTAATGTGAAAAAAAAAGTTCAAAACAGAGCTTCACAAATCAGCACGCTTTGTTGTAGTGACTATGTTAATTTATTATACAAAGTCTTTCATGTTGCCCTAGATATGTCCTGCAGTGTGAGTGTCTGCATATGTTTTGGTGCATTTAGCTATAAAAATACATTTCTGCATTATTTCCCTAGCCAAGTAACCCTAACATGTTAAATGGTTGTCTCTAAGCTCTCTCCATTATAGATAGCTGTGGTAAAATATAAATGACTGGGTTGAGTGGCTTCTCCCAGCGTAGTATGCTGAGCTATGTTGAGTGTGGAGGGGGTCAAAAGGCTGGGAGAACTGACGTTTTGCAGAGGTTGTTAAGTCTCAAACATGCTGCATGTATCCTTGCAAACATGAAAGATAATATTGTTGTTTAGACGGTAAACTTGCTTCATTCTTGTGTACAAAGCTGATCTATACGTGTGTTTATACAGATACTGTAAAAGAAAGTAACAATATCTGAGACAGATTATTATAATATGCTAAGCATACTTTTTAAATCAATGCCATATACACCATACAAATACCTCTAAGAAAGTGTATTATACTTTTTGATGCTTATACAGTCCATAATATATAATTTTATATAATTTATATAATTTTATAGTATAATATATACATAATTTTGTAAGCATATGGGTAACTGTAACTAATAAACTGCCTTGACCCAGTGGTTTTTCAGTACTTAATGATTACTAGAGTTTGTTAAGCAAAGTGAAAAAAATCATTGACGTGTTACTCAGCAGTTACTACTTAAGATACATTTTCTTAATAATCTTAAGAAATTTGTTTAGTTCTTTTCTTTAAAATTAAAGATAATAAGAGAACAGCTGAAAGCAGCTTTATTGGTGTTGTGTAAGGGCAAGCAGGCAGGCTGTGCTTGTCCTGTGAAATCTAAAAGTGAACAAAAAAATGAAGCACCAATTAAAAGCAATCTCTTTGTGCTCAACAGCGTTCTGTCAAAAAAGTGTATCATTTCTTTTCATCCATCCTTTAAATTACTGCGATCCTGTAGTTGCAGTTGTATATTCCAACTGTGACACTGTGACTATGAGCTAAGGAAATCTGCATGTGGCCAGCGTTTCAATGTCCACATCCCGTTAAGAAAGCCTGAGCTTGTCAAGCTGAGAATCCAGCAATTTTTTACACGACTTGCACGTTTGAGTTGTTGATAAACCTGCAGTGTTTGACAGAAAACTGAAAGACCAGCATGCCAGACAAGCTTCCACTGGCTCTGCTTTCACTGCTCTGAGATTAGCAAAGAAAGCCTTGGTGATGGAGAGGAGATGTTGACTCTTGCCATGTCTGCTTTAGTAAAACAAACAAGTTGAACAGGTGCATACTTGGTCAGCACTTTTCAATTTAGATACTCTGAGAAATTACTTGGTTGAGAAAAAGTTTTCTCAGCCGTTTTGCTACATCATCTTTATTTTTTATTGTATTAATTTTTAATCTCCTGCAGATATTGATAGATCACCAATGTGCGGAAGCTGACCAAGAAAGAATCTTTTTGCTGTAAATTAATCAGAATCCCGTCAGATCCTGTCCAACTCCTCATCATGAGGTTTCATTTAAGTGAATTATTGATTACAAATTGAAGCTTTAAACCTACACCATCCTCCATATTCTGGTATTCTAAATCGTACTTAGCAGAAACCAAAAGACTGCTTGGTCGAGTTAACCTCCTAAACTATCTGCAACACATGGTGGAAACCTGACATTAAGGCTACGTTCACACTGCAGGCGAAAGCACATCAAATCTGATTTTTTTGACCCTACACTGTAAACCCGAATAAGTTGACTGAACTTAAAACTTTTGTGGAAATTGATTACCTCAAAAGATTTAAGTACACAAACTCATCTCTTCTAAGTATGGGGGTACTCAAAATTTGTATTTATTGTTAACCTAAAAATTTAAAATTATATTTTATATTTTATTAAACATCCTACTGGGAAACTCCTCTGTAAACTATTGTGTTTGCACCTCGGCTCCGCCTCATTAGCAATCTGAGTAGTCACAGCAAGTCTGTCTAATACATCTAATACATCTGCGTATGAGTGTGTGTGTGTGTGTGTCCACATCTTGTTGATTGTGTCGTAGCAGAACTCTGTTGCACTATTTATTTAATCAACACAAAGCCTTGTTGAATTACTTAATTATTAGATCAAACTGCTTTTGTCCCACTAAATCACCGACCGAGTTTGTGTGTGTGGTTGTTTGGAATATTGAACAACCTCAAAACCTGTGAGTGTGAATGTGAGCTGTAATGATCACTAGTACTGAGAGTTCTGAACAAAAACACACACAGTCTATTATTGATAAGCATAAAATGCTCTAATTCACCAAGCCTGAAGTCAATACAACAAATTATGGTTTAGACTACAAATTCGCACTGGCTTTTGCTGAGTATTATAGTATTACACGTTACACACACACACACACACACACACACACACACACAAACATTTGTATAATAAACCTGCTGTCATGTCATTAAAGAAGAACATGCCACTTCTTCTGCTCTCACTTCAGTATAACATTGCTTCCATGCAACGCCGGCGTTTGCAGTGTTCATTCATGCAGTCAGGTACTTTTGCATGCTTGCTCTGTGCCTGACAACACAAATGCATGTTTGCTTGTGAGATTGAGTGTGTGTGGGAGTGTGAGTGAGTCATTATGGGTGTGAGGCAGCGGTCGGAATCCATGGAGTCTCATTAATGGCTTCATTAAGGCCAGTGAGATCTCATTTGGGCCGAGTGAATTATTCAACCTGTGAGTCAGTCAGACCCCCACAGACACCTGCAGACACCACCCAGGTAGAGAGCGAGAGAGGGAGAGAGACAGAAGGAGGAAAGTGGCTGAAATAATAATTTAATCCAGAAAAACCAAGAGAATATGTGGTAGTGAGAAAAAAAACTGAGGTTATTAAATGTACAGATACTTGATTTAATGGTTCTGAATAGACTAGTATATGACATATTAAATATAATGTACACATATACTGTACATAAAGTATTGTGAACCAGTGAGCAACTCTTGCATGTAAACATAAGGCCAGTCTGTTACTCAGATCATTCTTTGATTGTCTTCCGTCTCAGCACAATCAGCCACTTTGGTACCAAAAAGCAAACTAAGAAAAAAAGCAGAAGAAAAAAAAATAAGCAGTTTGACTGAAGATTGAAGAGAAAAGAAAAAAGATCATTATAAAATACAGAACAGCCGTCACAACTGGCAGACCAACATCTGGTTCCTTTCATTTGAGTTGTTTTGCGAGACAAGCAATCCCCAGAATAACCCAGAATAGTTCACAACCCACAAAGGTTTGTGAAACAGTTACATTTGTTGAGTTTTTTGGTTTAAGCAATTAATTGTGGCCATTCTTTGATCTTTTGACCTTTTATAATATAATTATGGTCCAGTGAAAATCTTTATCAACTCTTCCTGTTTAAATAAAGGTAGGCAGCCCCTCATATGGCAAACGAACACAGTGTAGCCACCTGGTAAGAGCACTGACTTCACTTTTCCTGTCTGCATGTGCAACAAGGTATCGCCATTGACATTTTAGCTGTGGATATGTTGAGCCTCCTTATTATTTTTGCTTTCCTAGCTCCAAAGGTTGACCTGGCTGAGTAACTAAACAGTGGCAAAAGCTATAAAAAGAAGACCAGTTGTAACCTCTCTCCCTTTCTCTGAAATTCACCTCCATACTTCACTCCTTCCAATAATTGGCCAGTGCTTTAGTTCCTGTGGACAACAACTGACACAGAAAAGACTGTAAACACAGTCATCTCAACAAATACTTTCCCCCTTCTATAACATGAAAACCTCTTTGATTTATCACCCTGTTTGGAACTGCTTTAAGTGAACTTTCTTTGGGTTGATTTAACTGCATGAGAAGTTTGTGTCTGTTGTTCATTTTTTAGTATATGTTCAAACAAGACATTGCTGTAAAACACCATAATGCTCAGCCAAACTACATTACCAAAATTAAGTTTAAGTAAATTCATGTGTATTGTCATAGAATGGAAATATGAAACATGTGCAACACTTACAGACACGCCAATGTAACAAACAACCCAATAACATCCATCTTTATCAATTTGAAACGATCTAACATGTTACGGAAAAACGTTATCGTCTACATTAGGATGGAGTTTGGAGCAGGTGCTTGTTCATTTGCTGTAAGCATGGCTGTCTTGCCAAAATACAAGATCTAACACATAATAATGTTTTAACTAACCCTGAATTTTTGGGAACAACTGCTGAAGTAATTCTTTTTCAGCTGTTGATAAGATTTATAAAGTAAGAAATAAATGCACAGCTTTCTTTCAGTCAGGCTTCAACTCCGGTTGGATGGCCAGACTTTAGCCACGCTCACCGTTTGACTCTACGTCTGCTGCAGAAGCCCTGAGTTCTTACCTCCACTTCACTTTTCAAAACTAGCTTGGAAAGTTCTTGAACATACATCTAAACCTTCCAGTTCCTGCTGGTCCCAGTGGATCGCTCTGCTGTCCCCTCGCTTCTCAAAATGCCACAAGTCATCATTCAAAAATGACATCGCAACTTTTAACCTCAAAGTAATCTTTGACTTTGACCACACACACACACAGACACACACACGCACACACACACACGTTTCCTTATCATGTGTTGCAGCTGCAAACTGCACCTGTGTCACACGCTCACACAAAAATGAAATGCACGCCTGCCATCCTTCAGTGGTCACACATGGAGTCCACACAAACACATGTGCGCACACATATGTGGGGTAATCAGTGTGACTAAACAACCTGCGTGTTGCAGTGACGGCTCTATCAATCATTCCGAAGCTGAGAGCAGGTAGGGAGCCCTAATGGCACTTTGTATGTGTGTAGGCAGTATCTAGTGCATGTTTGTGACAAAGAGCAGGGCGTTAGGGATTACTCACCCTAAAACTGTGTGTGTGTGTGTGTGTGTGTGTGTGTGTGTGTGTGTGTGTGTGTGTGTGTGTGTGTGTGTGTGTGTGTGTGTTTCCAGAATGAATCTCTGGACTTTTCCCTCCCCCTTTGGTTACTGGACATATAACATAAATGGGATTTCTCCAAACTTAACTGAATTATTTTCATTATTTTCCCATTTTTGATTAGAAACGGGAAGATTGTGGGCTGCATGTTAGAGGCAGTCCTTAACCTTAACCTCCTGCTCAGCTGCATTTGCAGTTCAGGCTAGGATTTGGTTGTCTTTTCTGTAAACAACCATAATATGGTAAAAAAAAAACAGAAGCACATTCACAGAAATTCAATTCCATTTTATTTATACAGCACCAAACACAGCAAAAATTGCCTTAAGGGTGACTTTATATTTGCTGGTGCTTTATATTGTAAAGTAGACCCTACAATAATATGAGAAAAACCCAACAATCATATGACCCCCTATGAGCAAGCACTTTAGCGACAGTGGGAAGGAAAAACTCCCTTTTAACAGTAAGAAACCTCCGGCAGAACCAGGCTCAGGGAGGGGCGGGGCGTAACCACCCTGCAGAACTTTTATAATAAGGTTTTTCATTTGTTTATAGCAAAGCTTTGCTATAAACAAGTTGTAAAAGGAGAAATGCCAGTTGTGAGGATATTTCCTATTTTCATTAGTCTGCTCATGTTAATTAAAAGCACATTGATGGATTGAACATTTGACAGCAGCCGCTGCTGCCTGGATGATGTGTAAGCTTTGCCTCTCTCACTGTCACATTGAACAAGGACAAGCAATGCAATTCCATAAACTGAAGCAATGTGCCATTATCCAATTTGTAAAATAAAACTTGAACAAGCTTGCACAATGGACAGAGAGCATTAGTCTTCAAAGTAAACACTGCACTTTTTGCATAAATCGTATGTGTTTGAATATATTGTGGATGCTGTGATGCAGGTTGATAAACAGATGGATTTATTTGATATACTAACGCAATCTTGTAGTTGAAACCTGTATTCATTCATAGAATTCCCAGTTTACTGCAGCTTATGCATTTATAAAGTTTCACAGAAACACTAATCTTTCCTTTTTTCGCACTAGTCACACAGCTATTGTATGGAGATATTGACATGGAGACCGAGTATTTGCATGGTTAGAATAATCCCTATGACTGTTTGATCTTTCCCGTCTTTACCACATGACTGTCATTTCTGAAGCTGATGTTCCTGATGTATTTGTCACAGTCAGTGCTCATGCGTTATGCGTTCACCTAATCACATCGACTACTGCTTACCAGTTCACTAAACTGTAGGTTGTAGAGACTCTCCTCAGTCTGATTCATATGCAGAAGAATCCTTAAATACCTTTGGCATTTGTCCTTCCCACTTGCACTTGTCTCCTTAACTTGGTGCTTCTTTGAAGTCACACTGCCCTGAATTAAACCATCAGTTGTGGTTAAATAAGTTTAAAGGAAGTGAATAAGGCAAAAGTGCCTTATGTAATTTGAAAAAAAAAAAGTCTAAACAAATTTTTGAACACTGTCAAGACTTCAGGAATGAAATATCTTTCCAAAGAAACACTTTTTGATTTCTATTCATTCCAACAGACCAACCAAGCAAACTTAGCTCTGTCCTTCACCTCCCTGCTGCTATTTTTCCTTTGTCCTCTTTTGAATTTTGGCCCAACAATCAAATCAGCAGTTAAAGCCTCTTGTTTGTTTTTTTTAGTTACGACTTTTAAATAAAACTATTCTATTTTTTTATTATTATTTTAATGATGCTGAGATGCTCATTTATGCTTTTATTGCAATTCATTATGTGACTATAATGATATAGACAGATTCATTATATATAAAATTATATATATAATTATATATTTATTCATTCAAATAGTTGTTGTTAGACTCCTGACTGGTCATATTTTGCCTGTTCTTAAATCGTTGCTGTATAGGATTAGATTTAAAGTGCTGCTGATCACAAACAGATACTTGAACTTACTCTGGTTATCAGTGAGAAGTTTAGAAAGCAGTCAAGATCAATCCAAACAAGTTTTGACGGCAATAATTGATATAAGTTTAACATGAATTCAATTAATCTCTAGTTTATGACCCAAGTTCAATAAACTACCCAAACCCTGAGGCAATGTCCTCAGGCCAGGTGAAAGAGCCTATTCTCTCACTACCTTCAGGTGTGCAATATTCATAAAGCCAGCAGGGCCCATGTTCATTTATGAAGGTTTTTGTACTTCTGGGACTGGTGCAAATAATGTAAAGTGACAGTTCACTGTTAATGTATTTGATTTAGGCCGCATGGTTTAATTATTTTGCACAGTTGACGAATGCAACTTTGAACCTGTGTCAGCTCAAACAGATCCCAGACATAGAGAGCAAATAAATCCACTGAGAAATGGTAGAAATATATTAATATGCTCAAGCAACAGATTCTGCCTTTATGGGTCAGTATGTAACTTGTTTCTTTTTTTTTCTGCGTTATTTAAAACCATTTGTTGTAGCTCAACTAATGGATGGAGAGATCAGCACCCCGCCCTGTGACAACAATAACAATGACTCAGGAGCAACTCCCAGGTTGATATTATCCTGATAGATGGCAGCAGTATCCTGCTTTCCCCTGAGACATCTGCTAGAATACATTTTATTCCTATTTGTTTCTTTGAAATAGTTTAAATTATTTACAGAAAATGTTGATTTCTTGTGTTGCAATATTAGGTCATATGAATATCTGAAAGAACTAATTTCTTCTGGAACTGAAGAGCGAATCCAGCCTGACTGACAGCAAACCGACTGATTGGTTTGTCGTTTTAAGGGACTGGACCAAGAACTGCTTTGCAGTGTAACTAAAATTAGAACTTAATATTTGTTCGACTGTATCATGTGAAGCATAAAATCAGAAAACGGTTGCTTGCAAACTAATAGGAAAAGTACCAGTTAAGCACCTAATTCCTGCATTAAAATGTTTCTTTCTGTGGCCTCTGAATTTCATGGATAGTGTGCAAATAAAAGGCAGAGATGTATTCCCATCTTCCTACCACTTCAGACCTGCGATGATTCTCATATCTTGAATCTGTGTTTCCAGAGAAGAAAAAAAGGTGAATCTGATTGAAAGTGACTCACCAGAACAGATTTCATGTGTTCACTTATGTTCTGAGTGGGGCTTTTTCTCAGGGCACGTTAAAAGCACCAAGAATGAAGTCAACTGGTCAGTTATCTAACCATGATTTCATGCACAGTTACACTCTCATTACCTGTTATCGAGATGTGATGAAAGATGATTATCTGATTGTAAAAACACACATAAGGACATTTTGAAAGGAGAGAAGCAAACTAAGAAGGCAGAAATCAGGAAGGGTTACCAGGATAAACATGGAAATGGAAGGAACAATCACATCAGGGACAGAGATAGATTTAGCTGAAAAATATTACAGTAAAAATGAGAGTGTGACAGAGATGATCAATAGCTCTTCCCTGGGTGTATTCATTTCTCCACGCTGATGACATAATGTGCATAATATGAGAGGGATGGAATGTAAGAAATATGGTAAAAGGGGAGAATGATAAGACAGAAAGGATATTCAGCGGAACCAGTGCTGTGTGTGTGTGTGTGTGTGTGTGTGTGTGTGTGTGTGTGTGTGTGTGTGTGTGTGTGTCCAAGATGGGGAAACACCCAGAAGAGCCACAGAGAGCCTGTGTAAGAGTTTGACATTAAAATCTCATTAAGAATCCACAACAACAGAGTATTAAATGATGACTCTTATATTTTCTAGTAATTTATGTTGTACTAGCAAAGCTACCAAAAAGCTCTCATCTGATGTATTTAAATATCTGGTTTGTTGTTCCCGTCCACACCAACCACAACACTTCTGCCTGTTTTTGTCATTTTTCTTATTTGTTGTTGTACATGAGTTTCTGCTGTTATGGTATGCACACAAACACACACACACACACACACACATGCAGTGGCATATTAAAATTGATCATGGGAAATAATGGCAGCAGCTTATGCACAAAAATCCAAAATCTGAGGCTTCAGTTGTCCCACTTTGGTCCATTTTCGTTTTTCTTTTTGTAACTCTTGCCTCTGCATGATGTCATAGAGAGGGAAGATTTCTCATAGGGGCATCTCAAACACACAGTTTTGCCTGTAAGCCCTCAAATCCCACCCACATACTGTATGAATCTTTTGTTTTCATGGGGCAAGAGAGGTGACTTAAGGGGAGGGTGACCTTAAATGAAGATGAGCTAAAAGTGAATGAACTGAGAGGCTGCACAAAAAACGGGGTGCAGAAACATTATTTTGAGCTGTAAAGTATAAAGTAGAGTTCAAGGGTAAAAATACTGCACCGGAAAGCATAATAGCTCCTCTTTAAGCAAAAGACTCTTCAGAGACTACAGAAAAGAGAGATGACAGCACTTCACATAATGCATTTATTGCTCATTACTCATTTTAAAAGACCAATCTATGGCAGTTTATAGCTGCTGGCTGTGGGCGAAGCTGCAGTTGCTCTGCCCGGCTGTGATGCGTGAAGCAGTGGCTGGATATGCGGTTATTGAACAGACTTCAGCTGCACTTGTGGTTGTACACTGCGTAATGGAAATTTCCAGCTGTACTAATATTTGCGCTTGCAGTGGTTCTTTGACAGATGTGCTACAGGTACACGGTGAGTGCAGAAATATAGATAGTAGACTTGGCTAGCAAAGTAAGCCACTGTAAATCCATTACTGTTTTTTTTTTTCAATAAAGTCACCTGATATTACTATATCTTACCTGTATATACAGGTATATACTGTATATCATTATCGTTCTGCCACATTAACCCTGGAGAAACCATGGGGTGAAATTTGACCCCATGGTTTCCCTAGAAAACCAATGGGGTCGGCTCTGACCCCATGGGTTCTCCAGGGTTAAAGACTGTCTGCTAGTTATAAATGCCATGTGTTTGTTGTACACTGATAAGACTAACAACTGCAACAGGCCTTCTTCATTTTAGGAGAAGAAAATGCAAAAGTGTAAAAAATGTTGTTAATGACTAAAGTTGACTATAAATGCATTACTTACATTTTCTACATGAAGAAAAGCAACCCTAAGTGTCTCACCTCGAGGCATTCCTCAGGACACCGCACAAGCACTCAGAGACTGCAGAGAGACAAACAAAAAGTAGGTATAACACAATGTTAATAAAACTTCACTTTTTCTAAAGCCCACGGGCACTTTCACATTCAAATTAAATCATTATACAACTCTACATTACAATAAACTTATTGTGGAAACTGTACAGAATCTAAAGGGTCAAGCAACCAACATAAAAAAATGCTTATTTATTTATTTATTAATTTATATTGGGAGAGCCCTAAATGATCATTGAACTTTATTCAGCCGTGCTAGAATCTCCGTTCACCAAAGAAAATAAAACCTGCTGAAAACACATCGATCAGAATAATAACAGCTGTCAAACTTCTCCTGACTGCTGCTCAAAATATCTTTGTGAGGTCAACGAGAATCTGCCGACTCAGCAAAGTAATCATAATGATTGCAGGCAGAATCCTGTGATGGAAAGTACAGAGTACTGAAGGCATGTGGATAACAAGCACATAATGATTACATTATCTGAACTATCGGATCATCCCTTTAACACCCCGAGAGCATAATGCTTCTTTGGACTTCATTGTAAACGTATATCCTCATTTTACTCTGTGTGCACCAAACCAGCCTCAGAGTCAGATGAGTCAACGTTCATCACTTTCACGTTACACATCCAACAGTGATGCTCGTCCTCACAGAGAAGCACAGAAATCAGAGTTATCACAAGAGCAGAATAACACCTAAGTGCACCCCATGATTCAGTAGCTTACAGACTCACGTGTAGTAGCTCTATCCTGAAGTAATTTATGATGATCAATTAATCAAGTATGAGCGTACTTCATTTCTCATAGACTGCTTTTGCATTTGGGCTTTATTATTGTTAAACGGATGATGACATTACATGTAATATGTGGTATGTTGTTATTTATCCAAAGTTGTATTTCTCTCATTTCTAATGAGTACCAGATGTCATCAAAACCAAAACCATAGACCTGAAAGAATGAGTGCGTCCTTTTTTCTCTAAGTAAATGCATTTTTTCTAAAGGGGATATTAACATGAAATTCTCACCAGATGTCTGTAACAACCCATCCACATGCAAAGAAATCAAACATAGATGCCCATAAATAAAATGTTGTTTAATAATGAGAAATAACACAGAGAAAAAGTATTGAACACATGAAGAAAGGGAGGCGCAAAAAAGGCATGGACAGTCATGACATCAGCTGAAATCTATCAGTGATTAAAAAGCAGTCCACTTTCATATCAGCAAATTAATATCAGCTCTCTCAAGACTTTCACAACCTTATTGTAAAACATCCTGATAGAGCCGGTTACAGATTTTCTAAACTGCTGAAGGTTCCAGTGAGATCAATATTTCAGCATGAAATTTTAGTGTTCCCCAAAAGATTTCAAGGAGGAGTGAAAAGAATTATCAGACGAGTTTTCCAAGAACTAAGGAGCATTTTGGAGAACCCAAAACAAAGACAGCAAGTACAACTGTTCAACTTTTCAAAGAAAACAAGAACCACCATGGCCTGCATGCATGTTCACCACATAAGACTCCATGGTTGAAGAAAATCATTTAGACAAACCAGTGGAGTACCGGGAGAATCGGGTCAGAAGAGACCAAAACTGAACTCTTTGGGTTTCATCATACACACCATGTTCAGAGGTGAGAATGCACTGATATCACCTCAAAAACACCAGACCAGCAGTGAAGTTTGGAGGTGGGAACATCGTGGTGTGGGGCTGTTTTTCAGCATATGGCACTGGCACGCTTCGTATCATATCAATCCGTCAATGATTTGAATTCTGTCAAACAGTCTGGAGTCTGTTGCCATCGACCAGGATGATGAAGATGAAACGAGGTTGGACATTTTTCAGCAAGATAATGATACCAAACATGCAGCCAAGCAAACTCTCAAAAATAAAGCTGCTAGAATGGCGCGGCTAATCACCTGACCTGAATCCAGCTGCAAACAGTAAGAACTAAAGTTCAGAGTTTATAGAAGGGGCCAAAGCAACCTTCAGGAGTTGAAGAGTGGGCCAAACCTGAGCAATGCAATGCTAGTTTCTCCATAAGAGGCATCTTCTGAAACTGCCATCACCAACAAAGACTTTCATATGAAGTATTAAATATGTTTCAGTAAGTGTGTTTAATACTTATTATCATTTATTATTACACATAACTTAACTTATGGACATCTACAGTTTGACTACTTTGCATGTGTGGATTGGACGGGTTGTTACCGACATCTGGTGAGGGTTTCATGTCAGTAGCACCTTTAGAAATATATTCACTTTACTTCAACTGTGTTGAATAATCCTGAAGCTTGTAAAGCCAGGACTGACAAAAAGCTAACTGCTAGAAACATATCCACATCATGGAATTAATACTTGTGTATCCACAATAAAATGTAAAATGTTAATATTCTCTAATTCAGTGGTTCCCAAACGTTTTTTTGCTGGGCCCCCCTTTGTTTTACAAGAAAAATGTTTGAACCGGGGGAACAAATCGTTTCAGGATCAGCCTGATATCATTTGTATCACACTGTAACTTTACTGTATAAAGAGCTAACATCACCAAAATGTCAGGAGTAGTTAGTCATTACAACAAGTGTTTGTGAACTAAAAATCAAGAATGTGGGATCCTGTTTGTCCGTGATTTGAAGAGCCCAGCGCTGCTTCCGACGAAGGGAAAACCAATTCTGCAGGGGAGACCTACCTCGGCACTTGTGCAGGTGAAACCAAAGGGAAGATATGCTTCACCATATTTTCTAGTCTTTGGCTTAGAATGAAGTTGGTTTGGAAACATATTCAGCGATGCTTCATCTCCTGCTTTGCGTTTGTGTGGGAGCCCTGTCAAAAAAACTGTCCAGTATCTAAGCGTTGTTTTTTTGTTTTGTTTTTTCCCCATTTTCATACCGCCCCCCCTGCAATCGCTCTGTGCCCCATGTAGAATCATCCACAGTGATTTGTGGTCTGCCACCTTTCTACTTAATATTCTTTAGTTTTTGTCTTTGAGAGAAGTAGAAGCACCTGTGAACTGCATTCTTTACATTCATACACTTATATTTCTCAGAAATAGCTGCATATGACTGGAGACAGAATGAGAGAAAGTGTTGGTCTGCTATTACAAGGTCTGAAGCCAAAGGCTTGAATTGATAAAGCTTGAGACCAACGTATTAGGCGATTTGTCACAATAATGTCTGCTTAAGAACATTCTGAAGGGAAAAATTCCTCCACCTTAAAAGAGCCCTCTGAGGGCAGAAGGGCCAACTCTGTGTCGCTCTCCATTTTTCTCAGTTCTGAGGATAACCAAGCAACTTCTGCCTCACTACCTTGTCTGCTTCTGTGGCTCATACATAAACCTTTGGCCTGAAAACACTATATTCAAAGGAAAAAAAAATATTGTTTGCATTCCTTTAGCTAAACCTAACTTACCTTTAGACAGCTAGAAGTCTAAACCCAGATCTCGTGTTTTAGTCAAATCCTTGAGCGTGCTAAAGATTTAGACCTACACGTATGTATACCATTTTCAAGTATAACGTGCAGTTTTATGAAATACTGCAAAGCGACGTGATTCATTATTGAAGAATGTGATTAATGTTTTAAAATACCTGTGTTTGGACAGTTTTCTACATTCTTAAATTTAACTTGATATCTGAGTATTTTTTGTTTTAGAGGTTTTTCAATCCTATAGTTCCTTCACTCTGGTCCACATGAGCTGAAGAGTCTGTGAACTTGTAGCTTTTTGGTTGGTTTGTTTTCACACAGAGAAAAATTCAAGGGAACTCCAAGCAAACCAAAATGCGTCACTATAAATCACGTGAGAATGTTCAGCAAGCTCATTGGCCAGATGTGTCCAGGGTAGGAGGAACAAAGCTAAATACAGGAAGACTGTGTGGAATACGTGTGTGACTGCCTGCACCTGAATACAGGATATTTTTTTTATCAAGTTCTACCTCAAAGAGTCAGCACCTGAGTCTTTCGACAAGACAGGTATCATTAAAATATACAGCAGGCATAATTAGCCAGTGTTGGGGAGTAACGGAATACATGTACCGCCGTTACGTATTTAAAATACAAAATATGAGTAACTGTATTCCGTTACAGTTACCGTTTAAAAAGGTGGTATTCAGAATACAGTTACTTTGTTGAAATAAATGGATTACACTGCGGTACTTTCCTGTTTCATATTGTCACGGGTCAGGACTGTTTGGTTTTGTTTGACAGCTACGTTCTGTTGTTCCAGGCGGCAGCGTTACGGTTGCCATGGTTACAGGGTGACGCTCTCTCTCTCTCTCTGCGACTGTGTGTTTCCTGGGTGAGAGAGCGCCTTTTCGTTGTTGTTGTTGTTGTGCTAAGCTAACAGGCAGAATGCTACAAGCATAGCTCTAAAGAATGTAGCATCATGGGTAGTGTAGTCCGTGTTGCAGGGAGAATGGACTGCCATACACGTTATGTGTCTGTGAGCGCGAGGAGGGAGAAAAAGGGGAGTGGAAAGGTACGAGTTGTCATCAAGGAAAAACGGGAGCTGGAAGCATGTAAATATAATAATAACCACTGCAGCCAAGAAGAGTGCCGGAAGAGCCCAGTTGTAAGTAAGCTATTAAGACTCGACTGTACACCGTGTTCGTGTTTTCCTCCGAAACAATAAGTTCCGTTGGAGCAGTCTTTCAACGCCTCTCTCTGTCTCTCGCAAGAAAAGTTGACCCACACAACAAAGTAAAGCTATTTTTCGGCTACGAGCTGACAGGGACCCCGCCGTATTAGTCAGAGGTCCCTTTACTACAGTTCGGAGTCGCGGACCTTCAGTAATAGTAATAAATCACACAGCAATAGTACATTCACGTTGTTGTAAAAAGCATGATAATATATTAAGTAATCCAAAGTATTCAGAATACGTTACTGTCATTGAGTAACGTAACGGAATACGTTACAGAATACATTTTAGGGCATGTATTCTGTATTCTGTAATGGAATACATTTTAAAAGTAACCTTCCCAACACTGTAATTAGCCTATGTCTTTCTTCTCTCTCCCCAACCAGTCGCAGCAGATGGCCCCGCCCCTCCCTGAGGCTGGTTCTGCTGGAGGTTTCTTCCTGTTAAAAGGGAGTTTTTCCTTCCCAATGTCGACAAAGTGCTTGCTCATAGGAGGTCATATGATTGTTGGGTTTTTCTCTGTATGTATTATTGTACGATCTACTGTACAATATAAAGCGCCTTGAGGCGACTGTTGTTGTGATTTGGCGCTGTATAAATAAAACTGAATTGAACTGAATTATCGTAGAAGCTGCTTAATGAATGGCCCTGAATGTATACACACTTCTATAGATATTTGTGATATGCAATCTTTATAATTACTACTAAATTAATTAATTACTCTGATAAACTGTACAAATGTAAAGTAGATGGATGCTACTGGCCCTATGAAATAATAAAACACTATACATGTTAATATTAGAACCTAGTGCAGTCATTTATGTATTTATTTATTAATCACCACATATGGTCTAAATGATGTCCTTGGTGGTTCTGGGTAAGTGATTGTAAAATTTATCCCATACCCCCCAAAAATCCCTATA
The DNA here is from genome assembly GCF_900408965.1 of Simochromis diagramma. Lineage (NCBI taxonomy): Eukaryota > Metazoa > Chordata > Actinopteri > Cichliformes > Cichlidae > Simochromis > Simochromis diagramma. The sequence continues at coordinate 737,372 of NW_024387477.1, forward strand.
TGATGAATAAAGGTGAATATAGTGTTGAACCCACATCAGGAAAAGTTGTGATATATGAGATGATGGGATTTCATTTTAAGATTTACAAGATCAGCATGACCCCTTCACAGTTTTAGTGTTAAACATGAGAAGGCCGTCACTGAGGAATGTTATAATAATACTGTGAAACTGTCGGAAGTGTTGGAGTTATTGATTCAACTTTTAATATTGTTCTAACAAAAAATTTCAAAATTCATCTTAATCCTCCTATCGTATATCATCATATTGTCACGGTCCTGAGTCTGTGGACTCAGTGTTTTTCTGTTTGTATTAGTTATCTTTGATTTCATGATGTGTTTTGATTCTCTTGGGTTTGATTTCTGTCACTGTATCCCCTAGTTTAGTCCACGTCTGTTCAGTTTCCTGTTTTACTTTGAAAGTCTGTGTACTATGTCAATGTGTTGAGTTTTGCCTCCCCTTGTCTTGTCATGTCTGATGAGTCCCAGCTGTGCTCTCCTCCTGTTTCACATTCCCTAATCACCTCAGTATGTATTTAAGCCCTGTGTTTTTCCCTGCCAGTTGTTGCGTCCTCCACGTTTGTTGTGTGGGTATCCATTGTCGGCTACCTTCGGCAGCTCCTGTCTAGTTAGTTTAAGTTGTTGTTTATGTATCGCCCAAGGGTGACTCTCCAGCAAATAAAGCCGTCGTTTAAGTTAATGTTTTGTCTCAGGGTCCTGCACGTGGGTCCAGCCACTGACAGCCACACAACTCACCGTGACAGAAGGACGCAACCATAACATGGACCCAGCGGACTCAGCTCACCTCGAGAGAGAGGTGGACCTTGCTCGCATCCTTGGACTGATGACTCGCATTAGCCACGCCTCAGATTTGCAGACATTCTCAGTCGGGTTAAATGCAATACAAACCATTTTTGACAGAAATCCTCAACTGCGCCAGCTATCTTTTGCCTCGGAGTTCAGCCGTTCGCTGACCCAGGCTAAGGAGGCAGTCAAAGCCCGGGAGCTGGCCCAATTCACCCTCATCTCCTCATCCACACCGCCTCAGTCACAGCGAGCAAGCCCTCTCACGCCGCCGCAGCGGACGGAGCATTCTGTAGCCCCACTGCAGCAGCTGAAGTCGCAGCATCGGACTCCTTCCTCCCTCACGTCTGGTTCCGACCACCCCTCACCTGCCTCATGCCTGGCAGGAATGTGGTCGGAGGATGAGGGACCAGTCACTGTTGCTCCGACACCCTCCGTTTTTTCTGTCGCTCCAGTTTCCAAGAGAAAGCGGCGTTCTCGTCGTCGCCGTCCCTCCCCGCAACCCGAGTCCAATTCCTGCTCTGAAGTGCTGGACGAGTCGCCCGTCCAGCCTAAAGTTTCGTCAGCTGGGGGTTCGGGAGAACCCAGCCAGCCTCAAGTTTCGTCTGCTGGGGGTTCAGGTGAACCCAGCCAGCGTCCTGCCTCGTCTGCTGGAGGGTCCGAGGAGCCCGTCCAGCATCCTGCCTCGTCTGCTGGAGGGTCCGAGGAGCCCACCCAGCACCACGCCTCGTTAGCTCAGGGTCCTGGAGGACCCAGCCAGCACATCCTCACATCTGCTGACGGTCCGGGGAGGTCTGTTCAGCCGTCACCTGCTGACTCATCCCCCGCGACTTCTCACCGCCTGCAGCATTCACATCACCGCCCGCAGCCGTCCCACTGCCGTCAGATTCCACAGCCGTCCCACTGCCGTCAGGTTCCGCAGCCGTCCCGCTGCCGTCAGGTCAAGCCTCCGTGCCTTCATCCACGCCTGGTCCAGCCTCCGTGCCCTCGTCTGGTCCTGCGGTTGCCACACCGCCGTCAGAGCCAGCTCGACCCGTTCCGCCTCGCCTCTGCCGGCTGTTTTCCGGGCCTCTAAGTTGGCATCATGGCCTTCGGGGACGGCCTCCGGAAGGAGTTCGTCGCCGCCGCTGGCATCGCGGCCGACCTCCGGACCTGCTCAGTGGCCGCCACTGCCTTCCGAGTGGTCGGCCTCCTGATTGGGTTTGCCTGCACTGCCGCCGTTGCCGTGTGCACGGTCGGCCCCCAGAACTGTTTGCCCGTCGCCGCCGTTGCCGTGCGCACGGTCGGCCCCCTGAACTTTTTGTGGACTCTTGTTGAGCTCTGGTTTCGTTTTGTTTTTGATGTGCTTTCCTGTGTTTTTGGACTCTGGTGCTCCTTGTTTTTTGTTTGGTCTCTGTCCCTCCATCCTGGACCCCCTCCGCCCACCCTGGCCTGGTGCTTTGTGTTTTTTGTTTAGGGCTGTCGGGAGCCAGCCCTTAGAGGGGGGGTACTGTCACGGTCCTGAGTCTGTGGACTCAGTGTTTTTCTGTTTGTATTAGTTATCTTTGATTTCATGATGTGTTTTGATTCTCTTGGGTTTGATTTCTGTCACTGTATCCCCTAGTTTAGTCCACGTCTGTTCAGTTTCCTGTTTTACTTTGAAAGTCTGTGTACTATGTCAATGTGTTGAGTTTTGCCTCCCCTTGTCTTGTCATGTCTGATGAGTCCCAGCTGTGCTCTCCTCCTGTTTCACATTCCCTAATCACCTCAGTATGTATTTAAGCCCTGTGTTTTTCCCTGCCAGTTGTTGCGTCCTCCACGTTTGTTGTGTGGGTATCCATTGTCGTCTACCTTCGGCATCTCCTGTCTAGTTAGTTTAAGTTGTTGTTTATGTATCGCCCAAGGGTGACTCTCCAGCAAATAAAGCCGTCGTTTAAGTTAATGTTTTGTCTCAGAGTCCTGCACGTGGGTCCAGCCACTGACAGCCACACAACTCGCCGTGACACATATATACATACACAAGTTAGTTTTTAATGACCACTACTTTAAATAGATAATGATCTGGTCTCCTAGCATTCGACCTATCTGCTGACCACACCAATAAATTGATTAAAATTAGGTATTTTAGCTTTGTTCTCTTACCTTGACCTTGTAGGGTCAGAATCAAGAAAGACTTTGACAAAGCATGGGAAAGAGGCACAAGGCAGAGAGGGCATGAACAGGAAGTATGGAAATTAATTTTATTCCCTGCTGAGTTACATTTCAGTCTCTTTATTCTAGTTGATCATTATCTTCTTCCCCAACTCTGCCAATGAGAAGCCAATTACATTACGTATGGGTACAAATATGCATTTCAAAGACCTTTAGAAAGTGGCTTCAAACGAGGAAGGTTATTGAAAGGCATATCTACTTAACACGACAAAAGCAATCTCTATGCTGCAAACGGTAAAATTCTTTCAAGGGCAAAAGACTCAATTATTCAGTAGGCTATTTACTGCAGTTAAGAGGTAAAAATGCATTCCACATACTGTAGCTGTGTGTAATCTCAGTGGTTCTAACATGTGACTCTGTTAAACACCGTGATTGTAAATAACAGCTAGAAATATTAAGGAAACATCTGATTTCTGAGCAAGTCTGTCCAGATGGAGGCTGCTGGTGTCCAGCAGAAAACACATCAAGGATTGTTTATGCACAGCTGGAAAGGTCTTGAAGGGAAAAGAAAGCCAGTTTGATTGTGCTGAGATAAATGGCAGCAGCGACGTTGTGTAAAGAAAGGCCACACCCTGGTGTGAGAGCCACAGTGTTGGTCTGCTGATTCTATCAAGCCCAAGGGGAGAGTTACATGAGGTGCAATAGTTCTACAGAATGAACCTTGAAGCTGTAAATTGCCCTTTTCACATTTTTCAGAAAATAAACTCTTTTGATGGCTACAATCATGTTAAACTGATGATGACTGGGATCTTCCTCTTTAGGAGGTTATGGAAATAGATGAAAAACAGTGTTCTTGGTAAGATGCATACAAACTCAAATCCAGTGGTTTGTTATTACGCTGCTGTGGTGCAGCAATGACCAGCAGCAAGGTTAACTTATGTTAATTTTAATACTGTGTGCCTCAGGGCTTTGAGCAGACAACCACATGCCATATGGGTGAGAGCGGCCGGCCCAGGTTCGAGTCCGACCCCTGGCCCATTGCCGCATGTCTTTCTCCCTCTTCACTGTGTCTGTCAATACAATGAATATTAGCAGTAAGTACATAAAATGTTAAACTGTTGCAAGAATAATTACAATCTAATGTGGGCATAGTAATGTTCCTCTCTGTCAAGGTCTCATTGCAAAAGTGTTCACTTATGATCTGTCACCAAGATTCACCAATTTCAATTATGTCACCAATTTGTAATATAGTGTCTTTATTTTTGCAATATCTAAAAAGAAAGAAACATGGACACATCTAGCAACTGAAAACAGCAACAACTTTACAAAAAATAGTGACAAATTAAGAAAAAAACACATTTACAAAATGATCAACACTGATATCCAGTTCAAATATAATTTTAAACTCAGTTTTGACAAGTTAAATATTTGATGCACATTTTAATTATTATAAACAACCTTTTAATTCCCACCACCAGAAACAAATTAGCAGTATGTGTTTAATGAGCTACAACGACTCTGCTTGAACTTTCTCAATGTGGAGTCATCAGAAATCCCTGTGCAAGTATGAGGTTGACCTTCTACTGACACCTGAACAACAATGATGTTTAACCCCATGTTTAACCAAAATCTTTAACAATAACCTCAAGAGTACTAAATGCATCATGACACTGTTCTCTAAATACTAAATAAGGGTATAGTGTTTCCAGTTTCAGTTACCCATCATCATTTATAATTTAGAATAATATTAACAATTAGCCTGATCAGGGTTAATTGTGTTTAGGAAGGTGATACATTTTCTCCCTCAATATGATGTTTGCCAAAGAACGAGGACGTCTTGATATGATATACTATGGGTCCAGAAATTGAGAAAAGGGGATGACTGAAAGACAAAATCATTTGTGGCAGGTCTACAGAACTACTGCATCTATGCATATATGCATCAGGCTCCTCAATTAATCTTTTTCTAAACTGATTGAATTATGAACGAGAAAAGTCCTATTATTTTGATCAATCATGCAATAGGACCTGGAAAGTGTCTGCCAATGGTTCAAGGCAAGACATCATCATTCATGACATTGACCCCTTACACCAGGGGTCGGCAACCTTTCTGATGATGAGTGCCATCTAAAATTTCCTCAGAAGTCAATGTGCCATATGATTGCATTAGCAATAAATTTAATAACGCTCTATATTAACAGTTACACACTATATAGAACCACTTTAAAGAATTATATTTGTTCACAGATGCTGGCAACTATCAGCGAATAGTTATCAGCTATTTTGAAACAAAGAAAAGACACTTTTTATCCATAACAGCAAATGAATTGAACAGAAAATGCAAATGCTATTTATGGTCTCCTCACAACAATGATAAGAAAAATAACTCACACAGATATGTAGAGCCAAATACTGTCAATAAGACCTCTGCAATGTTCTGAAGACAGTTAAACTTGTCAAGTAGTGATGTCCAGCAGTGAACATGCAGCTCCATGAACACGCACAGCTGTGGATTCCAGCTGCTTCGTAGTTCTGCAAACTTTGACCCCACAGAGTCGAGCTTTTCAGTTCAATCAGCTGCATTTCAATTAACTGGCATTAACTCAGCCAGTTAATGCGAGACAAATCCAGCTGCTCATTAAAGCTTTCTGGTTTGATCAGTCTCGAGTCTACAGATGTATTCGTGTATTACCGCGGTGCTGATGCTGCGCTGAGCAGACAGCTCCTGAACCATTTGAAGTGTCGGAATGTGGAACTTTCAACATCGTTATTTATATAACAAGTTATTTTTAGCCAACTACAAGTTGAATCTGGTAGTTGGGTTGTTAGCTAAGATACCGTCATTAAGAAGCGGCGCAACTAATGTGTCTATGCGAGCTGATTTGCGATGTGCACCGCTGGCGCGGCCATTTATTTTTTGATGCACCTTCTCAGATTAATTCACTGCATGTCATGCCCAGGGCTGGACTGGGACAAAAAATCGGCATTTTGACTGGAGACCGGCCCACCAGGTATTAAAGCCATAAAGCTTTAACACGGTGTGACAGTGATGTACAGTCTTGTTGGTATATGTATGAGTTCTATACATTTTACTACATTTTATGTCAGATAAAAACTTTGGTTGTAAGATTCGGATAATTATTTAATAAAAGCGAGACATTTTAAATGAGAATAAGAAAGAAAAGTATTTCTTTCCCTGTTAATGCCCTACCTGGCCCCCTGGCAAAACTTTGCTAGACCCACCCCTTCACAGTTACCAGCTGTCAGCGTAAAAAAGGATCCTGATGTTATTTGTCTTTCAGAAACAGTTCATAACTTCCCTTCAACTCATTCATGTCACCTAAAAGGTAAACCTGTTTCTTCATCACCTGTTCAGCTCTGATGATTCAGTAAGGACATCTCCTGGTTTCATCTTCATGTTTCCCTCTCACCACATATCCAAACCAACATCATGACCAGCAGCTTTTACAGCTGTGGCTCCAGCAAACATCAGCTGATACTAGAAATTAATATTAAATAAATTCTAACAACAGCTGATCAAATTAAACGTGCTGCTGTTGTTTAGAGCGACATCCGCTGGTTTCCTCTTTCTGGCGCAAAGAGAGACGGAGTTGCATCAGAAAAGCCAATCAGCTGATCATTGATCAGTTTCATGATTGAATGAGCGAAGAAGAGGCAGCTGACAGCGTAAAGATGCAGAATAAATCCAGCTTTGTGTCTTTTTCATTGTTTCTGAAGTCCGGGACAAACTGTGCTCCTTTTCAGCTTAACATGAAACGCGTAATATTTTCTCTGAATGCGGGACAATTTCATTTTTATAGCACAGTTGGCAACTCTACTAACTCTATTAACTCTGTAACTTCTGTCGGTGCTGTGCTTTTGGAAACCGAATTTCCCAGAGGAACCCACCCGAGGGATTAATAAAGTTTTATCTTATCTTATCTTATCTTGTCTTATCTTACTAACTAACCATGTGAATAAAATAAAGTTCATTATCAGTAACATCATAGCACCCACCCAGCTGTATAGAAACTCTGTCATGCTAGCTAGTACGCAGTACGAGTTATTGTAACTGACGGTAAAAAGTCAGCACAGCTAAAATAAACTCCACCTAAACTTGGTGTCATGGTCCTGGGTCATGTGACCCACTATTCTGAGTTTCTTGATGTTTTTGTTATTCCTTTCAGTCTAGTTTCATTTCAGTTTATCTAGTAACTCTGCCATTGCCGGTCCCAAGCCCAGATGAGAAAGGAGGAGGGTTGGGCGTGGGGCTAGCAACCCCACCCTGTAAAAACTCCAACTGTTACGGAAACAGCAAGTGAATCTCATTATCTACATCCCCTTTCCTCTTCCTGCGATGATCAGTTGACCAAGCTGGCATCGGTGTGCCCTGGCACGAAGCGCATAATCTCACTGACTTGGACTTCGCAGATGACATCGCCTTGCTGGGCTCGACTCAGGAAGACCTCCAAAAGTTGACCGCGGCCCTGCAGAGGGAGGCGACGAAAGTTGGATTAAGAATCAGTGCCAAAAAAACCAAGGTACTCCAAGTTGGCTATGCACGTGCCCGCATTCCTGTCATGATCAACCAACAACGTGCTGAAGAGGTGGATAACTTTACATATCTTGGCAGCATCATCTCGAATGACGGGGTCTCTGATCGGGATGTCGACGCCAGAGTAGGGAAGGCAGTTGGTGTCCTGTGACGTCTCCAACCTATTTGGAACTCGACCTCCCTGAATGTCAGGGTCAAGATCAGACTACTGAACTCTATCATCTTCCCTACTGCACTTTACGCTAGTGAAACCTGGCGCTCAACAAGTGCAATTATTCAACACCTGAACGTGCTTCAACAACGTGGCCTGCGGCGAATCCTGAGAATTTCCTACCGGGACCGAATAACAAATGAGGAGGTCCTACGAAGAGCAGGCACCCGCCCATTAGCCGATGTTGTTGCAGAAAGGCGCTTCCGCTTTGCGGGCCATATTTTATTTACGCCTACCCCCTCATCGCCCAGCTAAGATTGCCATGACATGGCGTCCACACACTGGCAAGCGAAAGCAAGGCCGACCAAAGACCACATGGCGTCGAACATTCATGGATGATCTGAGAACTGTCGACATTGCCTGGGACGAAGCTGAAGCAGTTGCTGCTGACCGACATTGATGGAGATCACTAGCTGACCGATGCGGCGCCCGGCGTAGGAGGAACTAAGTGCTAAGTAAGTATCTAGTTACATTCTGTCATGCCTAGGTTACAGTTTTAATTCATGATTTATCAAGCTCCCCATTTGTCTCATCCCTGTGTGAAGTTTTCTGTGTTAAGTCTTCGTGTGTTTATCTGTCATGTTTCATGTTCCAAGTTTTCTTTGTTTGTCTAGTTCGAGTCATGTCTGGGTCTCGTTATGTTTCCCGTTTTATTTTGAAGGATCCTTGTGTTTTTTGTTTATTGTATTTAGCTTCATGTCCCCTGTCCTGTCATTATGTTAATGGTTGTCAGCTGTTTTCCCCATGTGATTCCGCTTCCCCTGATCATTCCTTATGTGTACTTAATCCATGTCCACTGGTGGTGGTCAGAGGGCCCGGTGGCGCCAGTGTCCGGCAGCCTCGCCTCTGTCAGTGCGCCCCAGGGCAGCTGTGGCTACAATGTAGCTTGCCATCGCCAGTGTGTGAATGTGTGTGTGAATGGGTGAATGACTGAATGTAGTGTGAAGCGCTTTGGGGTCCTTAGGGACTAGAAAAGCGCTATACAAATGCAGGCCATTTACCATTTACCATGTGTTTCTGCTCAGTCGGTGTCAGATCGTCTGTTAACCTCACCACAGTTTTCATAGGTTTACCTCATTGTTTCACTGTGTGTCCTAGTTTACTCAGTGTTCATAGTTTTGTCATAGTTCTTTCACTGAGTGTCACAGCCTTCTGTTAACACAGTGTTCATAGTCTCCTTAGTTTCCCTAGTTTCATGTTTTTTCTTCTGCAATCAGCCAATAAAGGCTCGCTTTATTTTTGAAACTACGTTTTGTCTCCACCGTGTCTGCATCTGGGTCTACCTCATTCTTCACACCGGCGCACCCCGCCGTGACACTTGGTTTATATCTGACCCAGATAGACTGTAGGTCATAACTTCTTACCTGAAGTTCAGTTCACCTGACACTCGGACCGGCGGCCGCCTCAGGTCTCTCCTCCTCCTGCCTCCCCTTTCCCTCATCCACCTGCTGGCCTCTGTGGAAGCTTCGCCATACAACTGAGTTATTTTTACACATTGACCAGCGTCTGGCCAATCCACCACCTTTCATTGTTTATACCGTTACAACCCCCCCCCAAAAAAAAAAAAAAATAACGAAAACAAAAAAACATCGGTCCATAAAAACAAACAATCACCATCGGCCCACCGGGCAATGGTGGGTCAATGACCAGACCAGCTATGGTCGTGCCATCAGTTAACCCTTCGCGTGCCAGCTGTGGCACACGTGCCCAGGGTTGCCAACCCCTGGCTTAAAGAAATGTGGATAAAATTAAATCTAAATTAATACAACATAGTTTGCACCGCACATTTAAAATTCTGCAATAAAATCTATTCGTCTAAATCACGAGATTACATAGCAAATACAGTTTTGGTAAAAAGAAAGCCCACACTCTTCAAGGGAAATGTGAGAAAGTAGCAGCAAAATTCTGCTAATCAAAAGAACTGATCTGCGTGAATGAGAATGTATTGGCAGTTTGCTGGTCTGGAGCATCCAGGTGTATGTTAACGCAATGCCAAGTAGGAAACCATCAGCAATGATCCTAAAAAAAGGCCCATCAAATTGGGAAGGGTCATCAGAGAATTTTCAAACAAGTTCAGAGCTTTTGTTCTGTGAGAAGGATTATTCACAAGCGGACAGTTCAGTTTTGCTGGCATTTGGTCAAGCACTGGACAAACTTAAACTTTTGTATATATACTTGTTACATCCCTGGAGCAACTCTGGACTAACAGACTTAAGATGTGTTATTGTATCCTGGGGCTACACCTGAATGATTTCCTGCTTCAATGCCAGATGCTAACAGCAGCTACAGACAGCTGCTGGCTGAGAGTTTGAGGAGCAGCGGCACAGTGATGATCTTGAACCAATCAAATCAAACCCAAACAAGGCTCTGAATCTAACTAGATGCCTGTCATGCTGCTATCTATGAAGTGGAATTGATGAATTTTCTGCTAATTTTTCCTCCTGTTTTTTTGCTGCACAAATTCAATTTAGGTCTTAGATCTTATCGCTTCCATGGTTACTGTACATAAGTAGAAATTTTAGGAATTTACTTATTAATTTTTCTGATCAAATTCAAGGTGAACCTCTTCTCATCTGTGAAAAGCACAGACTGGACTTGCTAACTCTGGTATTTCATGGCAAATTCAAACAATTCATTGTGTATCCTGTTCCTCCTTGCACAAAGGAGCAGACGCCGGCCTAGCTGATAGGACAGAGGCCTTCTACGGCCCTGTCCAGCTCTGTTAGAGTGACTGCCTGTCTCCTGAAATATCCTCCATACTCTTGACACTGTACTGGGAGACACAGCAAACCTTCTAGCAAAGGCCTGTATTGATGTGTGATGAGCTAGTATCACTCCATGATGCCAGTAGTGACAATGAACCTAAACAAATGCAAAACTAGTAAAAAATAAATAAATAGTCAAAAAAGAAAGAGAGGAAAAAATGTGAGTGGCCTCCACCTGTAGAACCTTTCCTGTTTTGCGGTTGTGTCGTTGATCCTCCTCGGGTGCACCTGTTTTTAATTTCATTAACACCAAAGCAGCTGAAACTGATTAACAACCCCCTCTGCTACTAAACTGACCAGTTTAACGACTTGATGCTATAATCTGATAATTTATTTAATATTTTTGAGCAGCGTGCTACATGATAGTAAAAGCTTATACTTGTGTCTTGTTGAATTTAATTGGCTACATCCACAAAGAGTAGTAGCACATGTAAGCTGATCACAGTCTATACATTCTAGTGGAGCTAAATTTAGAAATTATTGTGACTTATTTCAACTGATATTAGGGTTCCTTGCACCTGCTTTAACCCCTGGCTGCGTTCATTTTTCTGTGAATGTGTGGAGTCACCCTACTTTGTAGCATAACAGCAGTGTTTCTTTCATTATTGTTCTCTGTACTTTTTCCCTGCTTGTCTTCTACAAAGCAGATGTATAAGCCAGGTACATTCATTAGAATTGAAACAAAGCCATAGTTCGTACATGTAAGGATATTTTATCTTGGCAACATCTGATAGAAATGTCCTCCAACGAGTTGCTTTATCATGAAAGTTTTAAATGACTTTAAGTGCATTTCACAGCTTGTACTTTTCCCATTTTTACTTGAGTAAAGAAGTAGCAGTACTATTAGTAGTTGAGATTTTACCACATTATTTTTTAACACAAGTATCTGAACTTCTACTTGGTGACAAATGTGTATAATTTCGCCTCCTCTGTTAATATATATTGCAGTGGATGGTGAAGGGCTCACTATCACCAGTATAAGGTAGAGGTCGCCTTAGAATTGTCGGTTAGCCATCCACATCAAAGATTCAAAATCCAAAGGCATTTCTAAGTCTTCTTCATTAAAACTTTAGTTTTCTCCCTCCATGCCACAGAATGCAAAGTAATAAAAATGTATAACCCTGCAGAATGTAAGTGCCGGCTCCCTGAGTAGCATGTCGACACTTACTTAAAGCAGCTGCAAAAAAAGAGCCACAACGCACATACAAAAAAAGAGTGTGCATTTTTTATCAGAACATGTTTATCAAAAATAAATGTACAAAACAGCCCTGACTGGGGAACAAACGAGGCGAGAGTTTTATTATTCAATTTTGAAGATGAAGATAAAGTAACATCAGCGATCAAAATGAACAGCGTCCCAGCATCCCAGGGATGATAAAAAATTGATTTGGAACACACCAAACAACATTTGGGACCAGTTCTGGATGATTAGACTGCACGCTACACAAATGATACAAATGAGTAATTCCTCAAAACCATCAGGCGTAGACGTTTGGTGGGATGAATTTTATGGCACCTTTTTATGCCAATCAAACAGGAGGAAACAAAGCGTATCGCCCTACTTCTGCAGGTTGAGCGGAGCTTTATTAAAGCAGGAAGTTTGAAAAAAAAAAAGGTAAAATAATGGCGAAAACACTGGGATGAAGGTTAGCGAGGAAAAAGGAGAGAGTATTAAGTGATGTGGAGACAGCGAGCTCGAGCACATTTCTACTGAAGTATATGCTCGCCCTGAGTATCGGGGCATCTGCTATGCTAATGTAACCTTCTCATTTACAAGAATAAGTGGTAGATGTGCGCAGATGTTTAATTCATGGTAAACTAATGACTGCAAATGAGGCTAAACTCCAAAAGAAAACATTAACCTGTTTAGAACATCAAAAATAATGATGCAACATATGCTCAGGACCGTGATGACTCTTTCATGCTAGCCTGTGGGATCCTCTGCTCTTCACTGGCTCTTGTCTTTTCCTTAAGCCTTACAGTTCATAGAATTGTTATTAAGGCCTTCTTATGATATTTGCTTCCACTTTACTGAGCTTTACTGTGAGTTTCAGCCAACACGTTCTCATCCCAAAACGTAACATACCGACGCTATCTGACAAACCGTCGGTATGTTACACGTTCACAAATATGAGACACGTTTGGAATGAATCTAGACATCGACATTTATTTTACTTACTCATCAAGAATCGCTTCGGAAAACGTATCTAATACGATTAAGGTTGTGGTTAAGGTTAAGGTTCGAATTGGGGCTGGAACACACGGCTGGAACGTGAGTTACTGCCGGGAGCATCATTCTATTAGATTCCTTCCACAATCCAGGGTGTATCATAGGGACGCGGTTACCTTTCGCGTTACTATGAGACGCATCGGGATGTGACAAATTGTCAGTATATTACGCGTTGGGAACGAGAGCGGTTCAGTACATCATTTAGATGCAAGACTACAACTTTATATATTTGGTCAACTTTGCTCACTTTTCAAGCATTTGGTTGCTTCTACTGCTTTCATTTCCTGATATCTAAATGAGACAACAAACATCTTTTGTTGGCAGTGTGCGTTCGACCTGCAAATGTCCTGTGAGTTTGTTGTAGCTACTAAAAGGATCACAGCATGATTAGAGAATGTTGGAAATTGATTTCTTGTGACGTTTGGCCCCAGTAAAGCTCAAAAGAAGTCATCCTTGGTTTTGAAATCATTTCTCAAAGTTAAAGGTTTGTTTGGCCCGATAATCCTCCTTCTCCACAAAGATGCGAACCAGAGCAGAAGCATGTCGCTGAGGACTGGAACGGTCGGGGTCGAGTTTATTCTGTGGAGATGACTGAAATCTGAAGGCAATCTCTTTCTATTTGCCTCCTTATGCACACCTGAGGCAGTAACACCTGCTACTACCTTACGCTGATATGTCTTAGCCCGCCCCAAACCTTTGCTCCTTTAGCCTCTCTATAATGGTGTTTGGTGACCGCTTGGAGCTACTACAGACAGCCTTCTTTTGACAGAATTGTTGTTATTCAGAGTATTTTGCAAAATTGTATCTATGATGAAACTGCTTTTGTATTTTTGTGAGAAAAGCTTCATTTCTTGATCTTCTGATCATGTGGTAATCTTTAGTCTTCTGGAAGTAATAGATGGAAGACTGAAAGTGCTGAAAAAACATGCTGATCAATTTGAATAGTGACACTTTTATTCATTGAGATTCTTTGTTGTTCATCATCTTCTACTTGACTCACATCCATATTTATAACAGCTGGCTGAAAGCTGATGTACTTGAACTTGCTTCTGTTGAGTTGATCCAATCTATCTGAGTATTGAGGTGTTGAAAGTGCAGAAATCTGTTTCAAAGGAAAGGCGATTTGATGCTGTTGTAGCCTTTTGTAGCCTGGTTTCACATGGCTGATTTCCCATGGTTGGTGACCTAGAAATAGGGCAGAATCTGAAATATTGCCCCCAAGCACCAGACATGGACAACAAATAAGTGAAAGCTGACATGTTATATCCTCAGTCTATTAAAAAGACTCAAATTTCATGTAATATAAAGTGTTTCTCAGCTGATGTTTAGCCAGCAGTCTGTTAATTAAAATTCTAAAAGATGCCTCGATAGCAAATACAGTAGCCGTCAAGGTTAACAGGACAAATATGCTTTAAAAGTTCAGTAGATATCAAGTCCAAGCCAGAGTTTCATAAGTTTAAAATGGAAACATTTAACTGACACTTTCAATGTGAAATTAAATGGTTATAATCAGACAGCCACACAACACACTTCAAATACAAAATATATTTCCATAGTCGGTCTCATCGGTGTGGGAAAGATAATGGAAAGTCTTATAGGGACATTTAGTTTCCTGGAAATATACAAATATATGGTTTTTTTTTTTACACATTATAGGGTTTGATTTTATTATAATTTCAGCTAAGCAGTCAGTACAGTCAGGTAGGCAATGAGTAAAATTTCTGTTTTCAGGGATATTTGGACAATGTTTGAAGCCCAGTTACCCGAATACTAAATTCCTGATCTCTCTGTGTGGATTAACAGTTGGTAGCTTTTAGAAGCAGGTGCAGTTTTAGGCAAAACATTCCCTCAAACCAGCCAAGTATGGCATAAAGATCTGGTGGAAATATGATGCCAAAACTCATTTTACAAAACTGTGCTGAAAACCACTGATGCTCACATTATTAGAAATGTTTGCATCTATCATAGATGGAGGAAATGTAGGCAGGGTTAGCTCATCGATTTTATTTTGTATTGTAACACTGGTTAGACATTCTGGAGCAGTTAGCCAAGCCAGGCAGGGTTATTCTGACTATGCCACCAACTGCACAGTCGTCCTGTTGAAAGTGTGACTATATTACAACACTTTAAGGTAATTTGTCAAAGGTGTGCATGTGCTGAGAATAGTGAACCTTGGGATGAGGCAGCCACACACAAAGGCTTTGCATGACCAGTTCAGCAAATATCACACATGGGTGCTCATGCACAAACATGCAGTGGTGTGCAGGCAGAAATATGGAGGGCGCAGGCAGCCAAATGAGTAAATATCACAAACACGGGGACACGCATCTTTGCACAGCCACGTGCGCTACATGAGCAAATATCAGCTGTAAAAAAATGTGATAGGCAGGAGGAAAAATCCATTTGTGGGTAGACAGGGAAAAGATATCCCGTTCAGAAGTTATAAATAATGTAACACAGTAATCACAGCCACTGGTAGAACCTTCTCACTGCACATATTCTTACTTGAATTTTCCTTCTGTGACTTCTCAGGATGTGTTTCATGACAAAGGCCTACTCGAGAATAACGTTGTAACTGCTCGCAGCTCTGAGGATACATCGGTTTAATTGGGGTGTTGATTTTTTTTATTGTAAAAGGACACAATTATAGTGGAGCCAAGCACCCGCCCTCATGAACCTTCAGCAGTACTGAGGCATTCATCTGCCTTACTAGATGCTTACTTATTGCCAGACTATCGAGGCGCATCCACTGCTTAGGTTTCATGTTACCTTCAGCTGAACTTTAGAACGCAATCTTTCATTGATAGACAACTGGCCATGTCAGCACTTTTTACACTAAGTTCTTTAAAAATCTATATGGCTTCGATGGCAGTATAAGGGAAGACTTTAATCCAGAATTCCATAATTTAAAGCTAATTTACAATTGCTACCAGCAGAATGTGGTAGTAAACCACTTATTCTGATCGTTTTCAGGGGGAGGACACACTTAGATGCACAGAGTTACAGTTAGAATATTAAGTGTTACTATGATTTGGGAAAAATCCTTCAATTCCACTGTTAACCCAGTGGCCAACTCATTAGGACACTAGTCAAAGTAAACTTTATTGTCATCTGTATCCAGTGCAGCATACAGAGAGACGAGACGGCGAGGCTCCGGTTACATCAGTGCAACAAAAGCTAATAAAAAGAAGAAGAAAATAAATATACGCCCTATGTCTTAAGGGATTGAGAGAAGTTACAATTAGAATTTACAATTTACAGTTTGGGGTGGTTTAAAGTGTAGCAGCTTGTAAACCTGGAGTAAAAAATTATCCATAGATTTTTTTTGTTGGAAAGTTAATAACAAGATAAAATGGTGACGTTTGTCACAATGAAGAGACCTTTAAAAATCCAACCTGTCATGTTCAAGTTAATAAAATAAATCCGGCTTTAAAGGCTCCAGGGTATGAATTAGCTTCCAGACTGCTAAAAGCATACGTCTGGTCAACAGTGTTTTCAATAGAAAGCTACAGAGTGGTTGTGAGTCTGAAGGGAAAGTGGGTTTGTTTATAGCTCAGAAGACCAGTTGTCCAGTCCCTGCTTCCACCAGTCTGTATGTTACAGAGTGCAGATGTATTCATCTGCCTGCATTCTGGATGTTTAGGCTTCTGGTCTATTCTTTGTATAACTTTTGTCCATGAAAATTCAATTATGTTGTTATCATTCAAGCCCAATGATTTTCTCCGAGCCAATGAAATTCTGTTCCTTGTGTCATTCTGCCTTTCAGATTCTGACTCGCTTCTTCCGGCTCCACCTCATCCTGATCAGCACAAGTGTCAAGACTCTCCTACTTCCATTGTTTGACTCTATTCTGCTTTGTAGCTTCTTCTGATTCTAATCGCCAATTTATTACTTAAACGCTATAATTCAGTAAATGAAATTAAGTTATTTTAAATGATCTCACCTCTGAGCCAAGCCTCTGCTATAATTTGAGCTAATTACTGAGCAGCTAACCTTAGGCTGAGGGTAAGTGAAACCTCCTTAAAGACACCATTGCTCCTTTCCTTCTTCATGTGGCCACTGGAGGTCACTTACCTTTAAAACTACTTTTAGACTGCTGTGTCATGTGTGTCTTAGAGGGCGTTGTTATGTTCATACATGAACTTTTAACTAATTTGTGACAATTTGTTTGGGAGATTTTCCACAGTTGTCCATTCTCAAGTGTGGTCCACAGCAGGAGACACTCTGAAGAAGTGTTCATTCTACTGGAAACATGTAAGGTCGAGGTGATGGAGTTTCCTGTATAGACTGTACAGGAGGCATGCACTGGACTGTTGTTTAGGATGTTCTGTTCAAACAGAGAGCTGACAGGTGAAACACAGACTAACGCCCGACATGACTGTGTCTTACATTTGTGTCCTCAGATGAACCTCCGTCTGCTGATATCCATACAAGTTCATGTGTGACAGTGGTTTCAGACACAGAGAGACCCCTAGAGTTGCAATAAGTCTGTAAATGTGCTTAGGTCCATTGTTAGCTCACTGCTGCCTTGTGGTCTGTTGAACTGGCAAATACAGCAGAGTGAAGAATAACAACATAAGACAGAGTCATCTGCTTTCTAATGACTGCAACTAGTTGTTATTAGTCTGTTTACTATATACTGTATGGAAACTGGATACATAGGGTGGGCCATAGAGAACTGCAATCAGACAAAAAGTAAACAAACATTTGCCATCTTCATGCTTTTATGACAAGCAGGGAGGTTTTGCAAGCTGTTCCAAGCCGTGTTGCAGATGTGCAGAATCCAAACAACCAGTCAAAACCTGGAGAGGCTCACAGGCTGTACAGTACACTCCAGAAGGAGACCGTCCTCCTCACTTGAGTGTGTCACCTAATTGAACTTTAGCTGCATGAGAGGCATGAAGCTGTATCTCATTAAGGCAGCGAGCATGAAGGATAGATCTCCCTCATATCTGTGTTTTAATTGCCAGCTCTCCTTTATAATCAGATTAGCTGGGAGAGCAGTGAAGAGGCAGATAAGACAAAGGGGTAATTGAATTAGAGGCAAGGCAAGAGGGAGAAGGAGGGAAGAGACCAAACAGGAGAGGATGTTTAAAAGAATGAGACAATAGTACACTGACTGCTTGTTAGTAAGAAATGAGGAGTGCAGGAAATGAAAAAGAAACCCAAAAACTAGAGACAGATGCTCTCTGTCTCTCTGCCTCAGTGTGTTGGTCGGCTCAAAGTCTTGCAAGGTTCATGCGTAAGCGTTGGCTGGGGTTTGGGCATCATTATTCAGTTTATTACAGGGTTATCGTTATAGCAACAACTCTGTCCGCCTCTTGATAAGATAGTGGTTATCAAACCCACTCATCATCTGATGAAAGAATTGAGATGGCTGCAATGATCTGATCAGCAGGCAAATTAAACACAGCTCTGTTTTATTTGTATGGATGCAGGCTGAGTGATCATGCAAGCCTGCAATGAAAAGTCCTGTTGAAAAATCAAGTGCAGTGCGTGTAGTATTAATGTGGCTACACTGGGAACTGCTACACACGACATACAGCACAGAATCATTTCACGAGTTATGTCCCAACTTATTAACAGCAGGTTTTATCCTGAAATCAAGGAAGCAAACAATTTACCAAGTTTGTCACGTTGTCTAAATAGCCTTGCAGGAGGTTGTTATTACTCTGTCATAATATGATTGTGTCTAATGCAAGTGTCTTGCTCTAAATGTAATTTGGGGTTCAGTTCAATTGGCAGGAGGATGCATATCTGTAGCTGGTTGATAAATGTGTCTGACACGTGTGCCAACCTGTCAAGAGCTGTCTGCTAAGCTTCGCCTCTGCTAACTTGAGTCACTGAGCTGGACCACGTCTGGGCTTACCTCCTGGAGCATTTTTAGTAAAATATTATAGTAGCCAAAATGCTAACCTCGAGGCTTTAAAAAATTCAAATCCAGTGGGTGAAGATGTTTTGAGATGGAAGAATTGCCTGTAATCCAAAATTACACTATAAACATATATATATATATATATATATATATATATATATATATATATATATATATATATATATATATATATATATATAATTTGTTGCCAAATGTGGAAACATATATGATTGTATGAAAGCCTTGTATATGCCATATAGATGTTGGCACTCACTCTGCCCTGGGTGATTTCATGAAAGGTTTCATTGGTCCACTTGTCTAGGAACCAATAGGCATTATCCAGTATCTTTATAGTATCATATAGAATACAACAGTTCTGTTGCCTGGAATATTTTGCACCATGCCAAGTGTCTTCTTGAACATAACTCAACAATGGCAATCAGCAAAGGCACTTGGACGAATTTGATTGCAGCACCATGAAGGGCTTACAAGGAGGTGCCTCTTTGACCTGAAATGCTCTATTCATTTGGCAGTATGTGTTTAAATTGGGTGTTGAGTGATGGTTTTTATTTAATTTGTGCTTGAATTTTACTGACCTCTTCTCTTCCAGCAACCTTGAGAGCACATTGCTCTAAACAGCCTGGGTCTGTGATCAGCCAGAAACAGGAAGTGAGTTGATGTCATTATCGGCTGACTTCTGCTTTTACACTTTTAGGAATTTAACAGTTTGGCCAGGATGATTTCTGAAGCAGCCACCTTCATTGCCTAGTTAGAACATTAGTGAGATAAGACATTTAAAAAATGTTCAAATTTGACATTTACATTACTTTGGTGAAATACTGTGTATACAATATTTGCATTAAATGCATTAGATTTTAGTGCCAAAGTAAACTTTATTGTCATCTTTGCTGTATAGGTACAGTATATGAAGAGACGAAACGTTGAGACTCCAGTTACATTCAGTGCAAAAAACACATCAAACATAAGAAAAATAAGAAATAAATAGCATGATAATAAAGTTCCTTTGTTTATTTTCCCTCTTATTTTATTTATTTATTTATTGTGTGTACAACCAAGAGCAACACTACAAATGGCTTTGAGGAGACAGTGTATCAAAGTGTCTTCAGCTTCATCTGCAATAAGAACTACAAAGTCACATGAAAGACATTAAATTCTTGGAGAGAGATCAGCTGTGAGATGCAGCTGGAGGCGGCCATTACAGCTGGCTTTTTGCACTCCCCTCCAGTGTGGTGTTACTGATGTATACTGAAGTCTCTCTGGACAGAAGACAGTGTGACAAGCGACGCAGCGCCATCAGCTCCAGAACACCACGCGTTTCTGCATAGGGACACATTTAGGAACTTGTAAGTCACGTGCTTGTTGAAGGTGCTCAGATGCCATTACACAGTTGCTGCAGGTATGCTAGCAAAGCGCACAAAAACAGAGTTGGAGTGTAAAAATACAAATAACACAAAGGCCATTGAGTCAGCTAGCAGTTAGCATGAGCTAAACTAGGGTTAACATTGCACTCAACTACCACTGACTCATAGGAAAAGGCAAATCTCCAGTGAGCATGTAGCAGTGACCACAGCTTTAGATGAATGCTGATCTGCTATATTTCAATGGCCAACTGAAGAAGAAAGAAAGGGAAAAAAGAAATCAAGTCTTATAATTTTGTGCAGAATTTATTTGATGATTTCAAGGCATCTGTGGACAAAATTTTCAGTAGAGTGGAACTGGTGAAGATGATGTGATTAATTTTTGAGTAGCAACACGCTTCAAGACCTGGTGGCAAGGAAATTGCTGAGTGCATTAATTATTACTCACTCAGTATAAAACAGCTGTCTAACCACAGCCTAGATGTATCAATTTTCTTTTCAAAGTCAAGAGCCAAGCAAATACTTCAGTCAGCGGGAAAGCCCAAGCAGACAGCTTGTCATCTCTTTATTGGAGTTGAGGTAGATGTAAACAAACACTTAAAAAAATCAAAAGATTAAAAAAAGACGTCCTTCTTGATTGCCTGTTGCATTGAGGTTTGTCCGTGTTGAGTGCATCATTAATGTTATCTGGGACTTCAGCCTCTACTAATTTTCGTGTGATGCTGCTGGAGTAGTAATGATCTTTAAAGGCAAAAATAAAAAGGTACAGTATTTAACTGCAAGTTTAAAAATCCCCAATGGGAATGCTGTTAGCAGCAAAACAGCTAACAGCACGACTGGCTAGCAGACATGAACACTGAGAGTTTGTTTTTGCCAATTCGTCCTATAAAATATGGTATTTTGGTCAAACTGTAATTAGACATCTGTTCAGTATCAAACATATAGTCACTTTAGTGCTCATATTGAGTATATATGTTTTACTAATGACGTAACTCCAGGAAATACCATCTCAAATACAATCTGTCCTTCCCTTCAACAGTTATGGGGAACAAATCCTTCAGGATGTAAAGAATGATACAACTTTTGTTTGTGCATTTGTTACCTTAACGTGAAGACTTTAAATAGGGAAACTCTACACACTCTACTTATGTGCTCATTGAAAAAGGTAAGACGGTGTTTCTGGGAAATGAAAAATCACTTGGTAATGGTTCAATACCAAATTTTGCAGTATGACAGCACAAATGTGTTTTGTTTGCACTGATTTTCACTATCTTTGGATGTGTCCTTGTTAGGTTTGGGTTTGTGAGCATGTAGTCTAAGGTTCATATCGTTAACAGATTATTTTGTGACAGTGAATCTCAGGGCACATTGCACAAATGTCAGGTAGTGTAACAAATGGCTTTCTTCTCAAGCTTATGATAAGTCCATACTCCCAGTGTTCCCTCTGAGATGCTAGCCTTTCAAAAGTCACATTGATCACCTGTGAGTATGTGGATTGAGCAGCACTATCACTTCTTTATCTGTTTCATGTTGCACCTTTAACTTTGACATTTCCTTTTTTTATAAACAACACTTCCTTCAACTTTACATAAACAGAATCCGTGCAGAATAAAGTTGACAGTGACAAAATAGAAGAAAGCAGCAGGAAAAGGAAGTAGGGATGGCATGACAAAGGTCAAGACTCAGCCAAGTGTACTTAACCTATGGCACAGTCCCTCACCCGCTGAGCCACTGGGGAGACCCCATCATTGTCACAGGCTGCTTGAAAGAGAACAGTCAGCAGGGCACAGTGGCTGCCCCTGGGCAAGCCCCGGCATAAAAAAAAAATCAAACGCACCCCAGCAGTGTGAGTAATCTCACGGTTAATGTCTAATATCTAATGGCCTTAATCAAAAGCCCCTGCTACGATCCTCTCAGCACTGTGTTGATAAATCACAGCGCTAATGAAAAATGGTCCGTATAACAGCACAGCGCTGGTAGGCCGCGGCACAGCCCCATTTTTTAAAGCAGCTTCCTGCGGTTCTGGTGTCAGTTTAGCTTCCTGTCCGCCTCCCTCTCTACTGTTCGCCTCATTTGTATTAGCATCTCTCCCTCATTTGATTTAACCTCTCATTCTCATCTGTTCTCACTTCTCAACATTTTGTTCTAATTCCCATTTATTCCTCCACTTCCTGCGGGTCTCTCCCATCTTCCCCCATCACGTCCTTCCTCTTTCTCTTGAACTTTCTCTCCACTCTCACCTGCCTTTCCCTCGCTTTAGTTTGCTGGCTAGCAGTGTCCAGTTCTTTAATCTCTTCTCCGCTGCCCCCCCTCATTAGTTCCCTAACGCTGTTCTGTTGTTCTGTCGTCTCCCTCCCTCTCTCTTTACCTCTCTGTCTAATTTGTTAACCAGAGGTGTCATGTTGTGATCTGTTCTGTGGTCTTGGTGGGTAAAGCTGCATGGTGAACAGAGCTGCTGTGAGGAGGTAATTAACCGCTCCTCATTTAGACAACAGGCTCAATCAGTGAGACAGAATGACTACATGTGGGCTGGAATGCCAATTGCAGAGTCCTCAGGCAGGCAGACACACACACACACACACACACACACACACACACACACACACACACACACACACACACACACACACACACACACACAACCTCCTCAAACGACCTCCTCAAACGACCTTCAGAGGAAGAAGAAGAAAAAACCACCAGATAATGAAGAGTCTACATTCATGCTGAGGATGTATAGATTTTTCAGAATATGAGATGAGAACATTCGTTGATGCCTTTAAAAGAAAAAAAAAAATTCTACTTTGCATTTAAGCACATTGGCGGCTCCACATGGCAACAGCTGGTAACTGTTGGTGAAGCGTGTTTGAACTACATTTCCCAGGGCTCCTGTGAGGCAACATCAGTAAATGACACTCGTGACTGAAGGCAAGCACGGTGGTGGGAGGGGAGAAAAGGGAGGGAGGTTTCGGGGGGGCATATAGGTTTTTCTCTGAGAGCCAAAAAAAAAAAATAAAAATATGGGTTTGCTTTGGAAAGCAGAGGGAGCGTTGAGTGGTCCATTCCTGGATGTTTTCTTTTCTTTGGCTTTTTGCCCACCGTAAACAGCAATGAAGGCAGACTCCAGAGACCTGGGAGGAAGAGAGAAAGGGGAATAACATGGAAATTGCTGTGGCCTCATTATTAAGAGAACAGTGCTGCATAACATTCAGCTTATTAGGTTTTCTTTATTATGTTATCTTTCATGGTTTTATGTGATGTTTTAATATGTCTGTTCCATATTTGGTGTTTTGCACTGCAACACAATAAATCAAAAATGGAAGCGCTGGTAGTTCGTGTCAGACTGTGTGCTGCCAGTAACAGTACCTGCACGCTCCTCTATACACAAGAAGGATTTAACCTTCTAAATCCTGAACAACGGGATGTGTATCGAACCTTCTGACAATAATAAAAATTAAAAAAATTAAATATCAGTTTGCATATATGAGTTTTGATTTGTATCATTTTTCTAAATCTTCCATTTTTGTGCAATTTATTGCTGGAAATTGTGCAATTTGTTTGGGTAAAAAATCAAATTGATGTTGTAGAGGTTTCAAAAACTCACAGAAACACATGTACTCTGTTAAGTATGATACCGTGAGCATTGTAATGCTACAAACTTCCGTTGATGACGGTTTTGTAAAGCATGTAAAGCATCTAAAAAACAGCACGAGCACGATTTCTTACAGTTGGTGGGAAGAAAAAAGTTTTTTTTATTGTATTGGATTTTGGTTATTTCAAAGCTAATCCTGATTTCTCATGTTGTACAAAAATCATTTCTCCTCATTATAATTCATCCAGTTTCCTAGAACAAAGAAACCATCCGGCTTTGCGTTACCGTAAATCCACTGACGTCCGAACGAGCATCCATCGAATCCACTCACAAAAAAAGCAGAAATGAAAACCAGTGCCTTCCTATACTGCTGGATATTAAATGACATGAGCAACAGTTTCAAACTCATGTGAGGAGACGTCTTCCTGGTTTGTATCAGCTCCACACAAACACTGTTCAACATGAGATCGGCACTGCTATGTTCAAAGAAAGTTGGCAGTGTTGGGATTTGAACCCAGCCCTTCTCCGCGGTGTAAGCCTTTGTCCACTCAGCCCATTTGAATGAACCTGTGGTACTAAGAACTAAATTTACACATTGTCACATTGCAGTTGTTGATTAATGGGCTTCTTGCATTGGAGCAGTTCTTAGAGATCAGTGAGTTCTGAGCTTTTGCTCTGCAGTCAGCTGACTTCAGTTCCTGTGGAGGACGAGGGCAAAGAGCCGAGGCCTGTGTCAACAGAGAAAACCCTGGACAGGAGTCACCAGTTGTTATTTCCTCTGACAAACAACTGCAGAACATTTTAAACTCAGTGTTCAAGTCATCTTTATTTAATCTTGTTGATGTATCTACATTAGTGACTTTTCCACATGTTTGAAGTACCCAGAGTTGGTGATAGCTGGAGCCATAGCAGAGGATAGTTTCAGTCTTCTGCTCCTCTTGAATTATTTACTCAGGCTGTGACTTCGTCCTATCTTCCTCCCCTCACTCCCAACCAGTTGCAACAGCTGGCTGACCCCACCTGAGCCTGGTTCTGTTGGAGGTTTCTTCCTGTTAAAAGGGAGTTTGCCCTTCCCACTGTCGCCCAGTGCTTGCTAATAAGGGGTCATATGATTGTTTTCTCTGCGATATTTCAGGGTCTTTACCGTACAATATAAAGTGCCTCGAGGCCACTGTTGGGATTCGGTGGTATATAAATACAACTGAACTGAATTGAACTGATGTCAGAGATGTTCTGTATGCAAACTGCACACGGTCAAGACATGTTTCAAAACATGAACTTTGGATGACGGTCATTGAGGTGATTTTTCCCAGTTTTCAGTAAGAGTGAGATAAATCACATAAACTTTAGCTACTAGCTCAATAGTTTGGGACAGTTTGCATCAATCAACGGATTCAGCTCTGTGTTCCATACAATTAAATCTGTGTACATGATTTAATTATAGGACTGGGCAGTGAAGGAAGAGAATCACACCGTGCTGTGCACAACAACAAAGGCTCTGCTATCAGCAATACGTGATTTAAAAATGCGTTTTTAGGTTATCAAGAGCTTCCTTGTGACAAGGTTGTAGTTACTGAGGCCTTAGGTTTTTCAAAATCAGTAAAAGCTGAATATAAAACAGCAGAATGTACTTCTACTTTTTAGACTGTGTCTCCTAAATGGGTGGGAGGCTGTAATGCAGGGCCTGGCAGGAAAGCTGCCTGGGCTCCAACCAAAGACACTGATTTCCATCTGTAGCTACTGGCACATTTATTATCTCCTTTTGTTTCAGTTTAGTCCTAACAGTGCTGCCCTATGTTTTGTGTGTTTGTGCGTGCATGGGATTCTGTTTGACCTTGTCAAAGTCCGGTTTAGCTGTGAGTGTACAACATGGGCCTTTTTAAAAGTCTGTTTTGGGTTTCCACTCACATTCAAAGACTCCTAAAGAAATGAATACTACATATGATGAATTTTGATTTGTTTTCATGGTCATAAAAACTGAGACTGCCTGGTTTAGGCTGCCTAGTCAGGCATTTTTCTCTGGTAGGACATTGGTCATTTATCCTACCAGCATGCAGCATGCAGAAAATTGGTCTTAAGTTTGGAGTTTCAGTTTAGAGAATGATTTTCATTTAGAGTTGCTGGAGGAGGAATAATAACTTTGCCACTTCCTCTAAAGCTCGGGTCGCTTTGCTCGGCTAAATTTCAGATGGGCTGCAAGAAGTTGCAAAGGGCGCTCCATGAAGGCGATTAATCATTGTCAGAGATCTTTGATTTAAAATGCTGACATAGCATATTTCCTTGAATATAAAACAGTGTCTATTCAAACAATTAATATTGGTTGCAAAAGTGAGTGGTCTTAATGCATTTTCACAGGGCATTTCACCCACAAGAAGTTTGAAAAATGGAGCACACACTCAAAGCATTTATTTATTTCTAAGCTGACCCCAGAACAGCGTGTCTGTGTGAAACTTTATAGAAAAGAATGATTAATTACTGATTTGTTTTATTCCAGCTTCAAACTGCAGTTTACATCTTCAGTCATTTAAAAGTTTAGTTTAACCAAAAAGCAGATTTTACCAAGTGTTTCTAGTCAGGACTTAGCATGAAGCCTGTTCATTACACCTTACTCACATGAAATGGTTGCTAATCCATTTTCTTATTTCCGTTAGGCGTGTACTGTATATCCATAATTGGATTTGGATGGATTGTGTTCAGTTGTCAGTTGCTGTTAGAGGCTTCGGAGATAACGAGTCAGTGGGCGATGTGTTTTATTTTATTTTGTCAAGCGTATTCACTTCCTCTACTCCCAGTATACGCCACCTTAAAAACAAGATCAAGAGTGGATGCTCAAAATGCCCTTCACTCCATTCCATGTGACCAGGATAATACAGTCCCCATCAAAAGTTTAAGACCACTTGTAAAATGGCGAAAAATCCTATTTTGCATGGGTGGATCTTAACAAAGTTCCAAGAGCTTCAACATGCAACAAGGAGAAACGGGAGCGAGACAAAACATTTTATTGAAAACTATGCTTAAACTGAAACAGGCTGTTTTACAGCTGATCAAAGGTTTAGGACCACATGCCTTTAAAAGGCCAAATCTGTGCAAAAATTCACTGTCATTGTCTGTCAAGTAGTCACACTGTCATGATGTTCTGATGGCAAAGGCAAAACAAGCTCTCCCTTATTGAACGTGGTCGGGTTGTTGAACTGCATAAGCGGGGTCTCTCACAGCACCATCACTGCTGAGGTGGGACGCAGTGAGACAGTGCTGGTGAAATTTTTTGTTCCATAACTCTCAGGATCATTTAAGAAATTCCAAATGACTGAGCTGGACGATCCCATTGGCTGTCCATTTTTCAAGTGGTCTTAAACTTTTTATCAGGACTGTAAATAGATGTCAGAAGCTTATCTGCATATAGATATTTTGTGATATCTTATTCGTTTCCCAGTTTTTCTTCCTTCAGTTTCACATGCATTTGTTAAGGGGAGGCGGCTTATCCAAAATGCTCTTGATATTTTGCCCCTTTTGGTGATGCTGTTGATGATTTTCCTCATGTCTTAACAATGTCTTTCCAAGTCTGTTTCTTCTTCTTGCCAGTCCTAGTACAGTAGATGGCGATTACAGTAAATCATCGACTGCTCCATCATCTACCTACTTGTTGATCCTGAGATTAATCATCGATAGCTCTGCAAAAATTGACATGAAATCAAAAAGCCAACAGTTTACAAAACTTTAAATGATTCCACGTCAAAGTGTTTCATCATTTCAGAACTTTTTGCCCTTGGTGACTTTGTGTTAACTTTGTAGGTTTGTTCTAATACAGTGACTTATAATCTGGCAAATCTCTGAGAGACACTAATCTTTGTCTGCAGCTGCTGACTGACTGACTCTCACTATAATCTTTCAGGGGCTGACAGCAGCACCACAACATGCTTTTGCTGGAATCTCAGCAGAGTTTGTTCGAATTTGAAAACAATCACCAGTCAAGCACCAAACAAGACAGCCTCACTGACATGGCTGCCACAGAAAATTGCACTGACCAGTCTCCAAATCAATGGCTCAGGCTCACAAAAAGGCATTTATTACCATCTGTGGACATTGGCACTGATTGCCTTCCTCTCTTCTCTGGCCTGATCAGAATGATTCCTCTGTATGACTTTGTTGTCTTGCCCAATTGGGAGTTCTATCCCTCTTCTCTCCCCCTCTCAGTCTCTCTCTGTTGCCCTGTCCAATCATTTTTTTATCTTCAGACAACTGTGCTTTACCAAGCGCCAACACCAAAATAACTCTAAGCCAGATTTCCATTGCACGATTAACCTCAAATAAGCATCAGTATAGTATAATTATGGAAACATTCAAAAGCTTAAATTAAACATTGGATGCACAAATAACATTTCCACAAAACCTGTCATGTAACATTATGTTTTACATGCCAGAAAATCATTTCTGTGTTTGTGTTTTTTAAGTCTGATTGCATTGCTCATATCCACATATCTCCATAGTAAGAACTGCTAGTGGCTATAATACCTACAGAGTTGTGTTTATCTGTTTCATTTTAGCCTGATGTATTTTCTAGTTTCAGAGATGAATCAACACAAAATATGTCTTAAATGTAACACAGTTCAAATGTGAGTGTCGCTTGTGATTTTTTAAGGACACATACATTCAAAGCATCACTACTGTGAAACACTTCACTCTGCAGTAGTTTTGTTTGCACAGTGTGAGAATGCCAAATTCTGACATTTCCAAAATGTCCCGACCAGAGGCATCCTGGTACTGGGAAGACTTGAGTGGAACTGGTTAAAGTTGTCCTCAACCAGGATGACAATGTCAATCATACCGAGTGAAAAAAACAGTCATGAAACTCAGATCAGATATTTGTTTGTTTTTTAGCATGTTTGTTAGTTAGCATGCTAACCCGATACCATGGCATGCTAATACGAAATATAATAAACCTTCTGTCTGTGTATGTGATGTTGCTGGTGGGTCAACGTGTTCCAAAACCGATGGACTTCTCCATCAGGGTCAGCTTTATTTTATATTTTGTAGCAAATTTTAACATTTTTCAGTGTTTATCAAAATAGTGAGTGGAATGAAACTTACCTCTTGATTGAATCTCTTTTTTCTGCATCCACTTTCGTTTGTGATATTTTGCAATGTGTTCTGTCTGTAGGTCCATAGTCTGTAGTTTTTCATGTAATGTTATGAGCACACTACTTGAGAATTATCCAACATATTGAACACAATGTTTTCACCAGTGGCAAAGGGGAAAAGTGTATTCCCTGACTCGTTGCCAAGTGGCTCCTAACTTGCTAACTGTTGCTAGATGAAATTGGTTGGTGACCAAAATCACCTTGTGATTACTTTGGTCACCAGCAGACTGCAGTTTCACTACCACTAGGACAGTAGCTGCTAATACAATCACTAGTATTCTGGTACTGTACACATATGCTGCACAAATATAAATCCATACAATGGAATCAGCCAATGTGGTATAAGCTGTACAGTACAGCAACTCAACAGCAGTGAATCATTGAACTCATTCTGAGAACTGCCTGAAGAAACGCCGACTGGATATGCAAATGCTAAGAAGGCCAGGTTCAAGTTCACGTGCAAAGCTGTGAGCTGAGCAGATGCAAATGTTGGTCTATGCATGAAGAGCAGGAATCATGTGTTACCTTACTGTACAGTATTAAGGTCATAAATCATGACTTATTCTGTTCAAATGTGTCATTAAAATGTATTCTTTGGCTTCATAAAGTATTGATCGCTTTAAGTGACACGACTGAACTGAGACATCAAGCCAATGTCAAATTTCTAAGTTTGAAAACTCACAGTGTAAAATAGTACATCAACCCAATCACATCCTTTCCTCTCCTTAAATAACTCGACTCTCGAGCCATTTCCTCTGTTTTTCTCTTAACTTTTAAAACCCCTCATTAACTCAAGATGGTGTCCTAAATCCTCCATGATAGAAGGGAATATATTCTCCGCTTTTAACTTATCCTAAGGGATGAGATGAGCCGCTGGACAGTTGGATGGAGGAACTGGGTGAATTAGAGGAGGCTATGAAGTTTTATTTCTCTCACGTGGATGCAATGAGTGAATGGGCTGATGAAGAGATGGATGGCAAAAGATAAAAAATGAACTGAGGAGGCAGGAACCTTTAGAAGGACTGAGTGCTTAACACGTGGATGATAGATGGAGAGCAAAGATGAGTAAGATGAAGGTATAAAATTAAATTTCACCTTCGTTTCTTTACTGCGCTGTAAGATTTTGATTTGATAATTAAAGTCTGTAATCAATCTCAGGGACAGTGTGCATCAATACATTGTTCTCCAGTCATAAAGAAAACAAGGCTAACCACAGCATCCATAAATCCTGCTGCTTTATTGTTGAAGCTAGCGTGAGTTATTCCACAGCTTATCATCAATAACTTTATTCCCACTGGACATTAAGTTGTTAATCCGCAACTGCTGTAATTAACACTCTGCGATCTTGAATACTGCTTGGTGTCAGATTTTTAAAACAGCAGCTTTTTATACACATTTCCTAGTGCTTAAAACGTCTGATGAGTAGAGAGGAGACAGGAGAAAGACAGAACCTTAGGATTCCACAGTGGGAACATGGAGAGAATAAAGGAGGTGCAAATCACTGAAGATTTTCAGGACCAGCTAAAGAACACGGCTGATAGAGAGCCAAATGCCTACCAAGAGCCACAAATCTAAATTCAGGACTGTAGTCCTCTGTAAATGACACACAGGCCAAAACTCCACTAACAGTAATTAATGTATCTAACTCTGAATGTGTTAGATAGGGTTTGTATAGTCAAATAGTTTCAGGGTAAAGAAAAAAGACTTGTGATTGGCAAATCATTAACAAGTGAGCGTATTTGGATAATGCTCCTTTCTGATTCTAAGAATGACCGTTCGCTTTAGTGTTTATTCTAAAACATGTGATTAAGCCCATAAAGTTATCAGGACAGTCTTTAATGAGGTCACATGTCAGTGCAGGAATGGCCTGTTTTCCTAAATAGGGATCACCTGTGGTTACATGTATCTTCTTGACAAGAGATGAACATAATCAAAAATCCTGTCTGGAAGTGTCTGAAGATGTACCTGCTCTGTTAAAAAAAACGTTATATTTCATAGAGGGCAAATCATTTGTTCCCATGTGAATGAAATACAGGAAAACTGTCTCTGTCATGATCTGGAGGTATGACTGGAAAATTCCATCAGACACCTGAGTTCCTTGGTCTCCACCCCTGGGTGGAGCCATCATCCCTCCTGCAGTCCTGCACACCTGAAGCTGATTCTGGGTAATAGTACTACTCTCTGCTATGAATTAATCAGTTTTCTTAATAAACACTGTAAAACGTCTCTGTTGTGGTTCCCTGCATTGCCTGTGGCCATTGTTTTCCTCCAACAAGGTTTCTGGGTAATGTAGGTAAACTTACATACTGTTACTTTTTATACTAAAAAAACAGGGTTAAAAAGAGTTCAGCACTGTCAGTTAAAAAGCACATCATAATGCAGACAGTGGCATATCACATTCACTCAGTCACTCACAGAGAGTGTGGGAGGAACAAACAGTCAATATCACATAGTTCTGGATGAGCAGGCATCATATTGAGCAGATCCATGAATCAACACCTTCACCAGCTCTGCACTCACAAGTACGGCTGCGTTTTGCTTCAGGCAGTCGGCCGCTCGGAGAGATGCGCTGAGAGAAACGCATGAACCCGAATAAAAAACATCAAAATGTGGAGCTCTCCCTAAAATCACTCCCTGTGTCAAGGATTAGGACAAGTGTGGAAGAAACTGACCAAGTAGCCAACTTTGCCCAAGATGCAGCGTTAAAGAACATCAATCTGGTTACCTTACCTTACGTTTCCTTGTTGTTCCCATTTTTCCTCCGTATTACACTCTTATTGCAGGTGGATTGAATTCTGCTCCACAGAGGCTGCTTTTGTTCGAGAAATCCTTCTATTTTCTTCTGACAGATTTCTCCCTCGGTTTCCCATAGAAACAGTGATAAGCTGTTCAACAGGCTCCAGACTGCAGCTGCACTTCTTATTCTCATTTCTGATCAGTCTGCCAATTATTTTATGTATGTTCTGTATAATTTAAAAGCTACTACTCAAACAGCAGCCAGTTGTACATTTGCTGCAGTTTGCTGAGGATTTGCTACATTAGGATCACCAGTGTGTGAATGTGTGTGTGAATGGGTGGATGACTGGATGTGTAAAGCGCTTTGGGGTCCTTAGGGACTAGTAAAGCGCTATATAAATACAGGCCATTTACCATTTACCATTTATCTCTGGTATGCACCACCTGCATTTGGGTTTTTTGTTTCTTTTACAAAAAAAGAACATGCTATGCTAAAAATCTTTGTTCAAAATCAAGTTGTAGGTCCAAAGTTTCAAACAATACAATCAGCGAGTATTGACATTAGGAACAGATATCGCTTACATGGTCAGGTCTTAGGCCTGTGATCATAGATGTCCCATCCACCTGTTGTGGAGGAGCAATCACAAACAGTAGGCTTAAAACTGAACTGCAAAAAATATTTCCAAAAGTCCAGGTAGACTCCAGAAATAAATATATAAAGTAGGGAAAGAAACACTGAAAACAACAAAAACTGTGAATTCAGGCGCCACACAACAAAATGCCCTCAGGTGGTTTCTCACTGCTCAGTTCATAGATCCAGTTCTATGCACTCCTTGCACAGCTTGAAATATTCAGTTTTGATCATTGCTTCTTTTTTTTTAATCCAACAAATAGTTGTCATAATTATATTCATGCTCTGCTAGAGACTAGCGCAAATGTTCCTCATCTTCCACTCAATTTACACCGCTGTAGTTTCACTCCCTCCCTCGAATCCACTCTAGCCCTCACACTTACATGCACATTCACAAATGTCGTCCCAAGAAAGTCATAAACCATGAAATTATTAGATTACAGCAGAAAAAGAGCTGCAGGATGTTATGGTCATCTCGGCCTTAGCCATGCCCCAAACAGAATTTTTATAACTCTATGCTTGACTTGGTCCTGATGAGAACTAGCCTTAGCTCGCGCTGAGTGTTAGCTTGGCTGCACAGCATTACGCCGGCCAAAGCACAAAATGGTACTCAAGTGTTGGTGTCCTGGCAAAAACAAAACACAAGCAGACACCTGTTCGCCTTCATAAACGCAACTCCCTGTGAAAAGCTTTACCTCTGAGCCCCGATTAGCTCTTCACAGATTTAACATCTAATCTGTCGGCTTCTGTTCCTCCTTCTCCCTCTGGGATTTTCTAACAGGTCATGTACATATTTGTTTCGCACTAATCTAACACAGATTTCATGGCTAATGAACCCTGCTCCTCTCTGCTTACTTCCCAATCCCTCTCAGTCTGTTTTAGAGGCCTTGTGGAAGCTCACTGCTTTATTATTGGATCAGAGTGTGTTTATAGCAAGACTGGTATTTTCTAATAATAATCCACTAGACAGCATTAAGGTCTTGCAGCGTGGAGGCCAGTGCACAAAACCCCATCTTGTCACCACGCTCATGAGCTTAAACGCTATGCTTTGATTCTCTGAGACAGCAAAAACTTGCCAAGATCACATAACACAGAAAAAGTAATAGGGATCACATCAATGTGGAAAAATATAGTAAGGGTTAACAAAGGACTTAAGGACCTCAAGTGGAGATGAAATAATAGAAAATGGCCCAGTGAGCCAGAAGTTTGCACTTGTCTGAGGTCGATATCCTCCTGGTCAATAAGCAGAAATAAAACATAATGAAAGGATTAAGAAAACTGTGTTTTGGGTGATTCAGCTTATGGATTCATGCTTCACTGTGACTGCAGGTCACTAAACAACTATGGTTCTGAAAAATTATTGTTTTAGCAAATTTTATTTAAAGCATTAAGAGTAAAAATGTTTTTTTATTAAAAAAATCTCGGACAGTGTTTTACTGTTATACACAATGTTTATGGATGAATGTTAATGATGTAGTCCATTGTACTGTTTCAGATACATGGAATTAAGATCATTTTTACATTTTTTTTACCTGTGACATTTCAGAAACAGGTTCCTGATAATGTTTGCAAATCAGTTGAGGCCAAAGTGAAACGCTCATACTGAACGACGTGTTCGAAAATCTTTGTTGTTTCCTTTGTTTGATGATGTCGAATAAGCTGCGAAGCACAGAGCTGTAATAACATTATAGAAGAGTTGTCAAATTATTAACTTTCATTTCAGGATTCAAATAAAGTAATAAGGAGGTCATAAATACATGTGATAACTTACAGAATTTGTTCAGTACAACATCAACACTATTGGGTTTTCTGTCTTGTGGCCATTAATACATGAACTGTTATGATCTGAGTGGTTTTTATGTGCCTCCTTTAACATTGTGTGTGTGTGTGTGTGTGTGTGTGTGTGTGTGTGTGTGTGTGTGTGTGTGTGTGTGTGTGTGTGTGTGTGTGTGTGTGTGTGTGTGTGTGAGAAATAATTAACACATCAAAAACCTCAGGCAAGGTTGTATTATTTCATCTTCCATCACAGCATTAGCATGGCTAGAACCAATACTTGTTTCCATTGCTAATTAACAAAACGATTAAACAACAGATACCCCCAAGCCAGATTTTCTAATTTAGTGTTTTGTGTAACTAACAATGAAAAGTATAAAGGTGTTGAATTCAGTGTTGCATATCCAGCATATGTAGCTTTAATTTTTGGTTTTGCAAAAATCAAAGAATCCTATTACATTTTATTTTCTTACTCATATTAAGAAAATTATTCATGTAGAGGGAGAAGAAAAATGGTGAAGCCGGGCTAAAAGTTTGGAGGTGTTGTGAACACTACTACTATTAAAATGCACAAAAAGGACAAGCGTGAACACAACACTGTTAACAACTTGCAAGCATATGCAGGAGTGATGTTAAAACTGAACGTATGCTGACCCGGGCCCAGCAGCCAGAGCCTGAACTGTAACACGTAGCAAAGGCAGTGATGATCAGGTTTGTAGCACTGTAGCCGTCTACTTGTACATGTTTCTGCAGCAGAGTTTCAGTAACAATCGCTTTGAAGTTTCTTTGGGTTATTTTTGTTCTTAAACTTTTTATTTGTACTGTCAACTTTGTGTTCACATTAAAATAAACCTTGTATGTGTCCTCATTAGGTTTATATTGTAACACATCCTGTAACACAAAGCGCATGTAAGAAGTGCAAAGAATCATTTTCTCTGGGGCAAAATTAGGTAAAGTAACGAATTCAAAAATGAATTCAATAAAAATGAAATAAATAGCAAGCAATTGTAGGTGAGGGGGAGGGATGAACCTGGCACCTTCAGTGGCTGACAGTGGGGACTTAGCAGCAGCCATCATTTTGGTGGTGTTTGGCTATCTCAGTCCTCAATCATCTTCTAAATCATCAGAGGGGTGCAGCTGCCTGCAGAGGAAAATCTTCTCATGGTTTGGATAAAACTGATCCAGTTTCCTCAAAGTGTTTTAAAGTGCCACTAGCTGCTCCCTCTGAGTCGTGATTTGATGCTGAAAAAGCCCTGTGGCCTCAGAACACCAATTTCACTTCTCACACTTTCATTTAGTTCTTATGTGTAGTTGAACAAGTCTCTGATGAATGCACCAGTAAATTCTCTCTGAATAGCATCTAAATTCTGCCTCACTGAAAGCACACAGATACTCAAAATTTGCATTAACTTTATTGTTCACCTAGAAATATTATACGATCTAAAAGATTTCTTTGTATGACTCCTTTTGATGTGCTCCCAGAGTTTTGGATGCTGTATTTCTAATACATCCTTTCTAATACAAACCTATTTCTAATACAAACCTAGTACAAGTGGGCAGTCTACATCCATTTATGATAATTGGCAGTATATAAGTCAGAGAACTCATAGCCTCCTATTGAAGAGAAATGTGCTGGTTTTTTTTGACTACTGGACTCATTCAGCAGCTACAGAAGCAGCAAATACTGGGCTGTATTTGTTTCAAGGATTAAA
Source organism: Simochromis diagramma (assembly GCF_900408965.1). Taxonomy (NCBI): domain Eukaryota; kingdom Metazoa; phylum Chordata; class Actinopteri; order Cichliformes; family Cichlidae; genus Simochromis; species Simochromis diagramma. The sequence continues at coordinate 772,896 of NW_024387477.1, forward strand.
GCAGTTTATTTCAAAAGCACAGAAAACAAAGAGAAAAGAAACAGCGTGCAGCGTGTTCATAGAGGACTTCAAGGACTCCCGTCTCACAGTACAGTGAGTATGTTCAGTTATGATCAACATGATACCTTTCATTTTCTGTCAGCTAAAGAGACAGAAAGGTGATGCATGACAAGAGGGAAGAACAGTGCAGGAACAAAATGTACCTGAGACAAGTTTGAAATAACAGAACAATAAACAAGGTGCTTAATATTCAAGCAGATAAAAGTCAGTACTATCTCACTTGTTTCATAAATAACTGAAGTCTCATGTTTACGTACTTTAACAAGGTTAACATGGAGTAGTGGATTAGAGATATTGATCTGAAAATAAGTGAGCACGCATATATATATATATCTTGGTGGGGGACCAAATTCTGAAATTTACTATACTGGTGGGGACCAACATGGATTTAGTGTCAGGGTTACAATTGGGTTGTGATTAGGCATTGAGGCCATTTTTCACACTCAAAATGTGGTTTATGTGTGAAGCTACATTTGAGTTCGGTTTAGGTGTAGGGTCAGTGTTTGTCATTCATTTTGGATGGTTAGGGTAAGCAGCTAGGGAAAGCATTATGTCAATGGGATGTTCCCACAAGGATAGCAAACCAGACGTGTGTGTGTGTGTGTGTGTGTGTGTGTGTGTGTGTGTGTGTGTGTGTGTGTGTGTGTGTGTGTGTGTGTGTGTGTGTGTGTGTGTGATCTGCAATTGGCAAGCTGTAACACTGAGGTCAGAGGTCAAATGTGACACGTGGGTGGAAAATATAAATTTGATATTTACAATCATCATATACCAGTATCATTTTCAAAATGTTGCCAATGCTAACAAAAGCAGGAGAATTTTAAGCAAAGTTTTCAAGATAAAAGAAAGTTCGACCTTAATTCACCCTGAGAGGTCAGAGGTCAAATGTGACATGATAATTACAGTCAAAGTTGCTTTAATGTCTATATGATGTCAAAACAACCAATGACAGTAGTTTTATTATCACTTTGACCTTCAGATCAATCTGTTGACCTTGTAGTTGAGGTCAGAGGTCATTTTACATCTTACGTGGTACTTTTCATCTGTTTACAATATACAGGGAGTGCAGAATTATTAGGCAAGTTGTATTTTTGAGGAATAATTTTATTATTGAACAACAACCATGTTCTCAGTGAACCCAAAAAACTCATTAATATCAAAGCTGAATGTTTTTGGAAGTAGTTTTTAGTTTGTTTTTAGTTTTAGCTATTTTAGGGGGATATCTGTGTGTGCAGGTGACTATTACTGTGCATAATTATTAGGCAACTTAACAAAAAACAAATATATACCCATTTCAATTATTTATTTTTACCAGTGAAACCAATATAACATCTCCACATTCACAAATATACATTTCTGACATTCAAAAACAAAACAAAAACAAATCAGCGACCAATATAGCCACCTTTCTTTGCAAGGACACTCAAAAGCCTGCCATCCATGGATTCTGTCAGTGTTTTGATCTGTTCACCATCAACATTGCGTGCAGCAGCAACCACAGCCTCCCACACACTGTTCAGAGAGGTGTACTGTTTTCCCTCCTTGTAAATCTCACATTTGATGATGGACCACAGGTTCTCAATGGGGTTCAGATCAGGTGAACAAGGTGGCCATGTCATTAGTTTTTCTTCTTTTATACCCTTTCTTGCCAGCCACGCTGTGGAGTACTTGGACGCGTGTGATGGAGCATTGTCCTGCATGAAAATCATGTTTTTCTTGAAGGATGCAGACTTCTTCCTGTACCACTGCTTGAAGAAGGTGTCTTCCAGAAACTGGCAGTAGGACTGGGAGTTGAGCTTGACTCCATCCTCAACCCAAAAAGGCCCCAGAAGCTCATCTTTGATGATACCAGCCCAAACCAGTACTCCACCTCCACCTTGCTGGCGTCTGAGTCGGACTGGAGCTCTCTGCCCTCTACCAATCCAGCCACGGGCCCATCCATCTGGCCCATCAAAACTCACTCTCATTTCATCAGTCCATAAAACCTTAGAAAAATCAGTCTCGAGATATTTCTTGGCCCAGTCTTGACGTTTCAGCTTGTGTGTCTTGTTCAGTGGTGGTCGTCTTTCAGCCTTTCTTACCTTGGCCATGTCTCTGAGTATTGCACACCTTGTGCTTTTGGGCACTCCAGTGATATTGCAGCTCTGAAATACTGTATGGCCAAACTGGTGGCAAGTGGCATCTTGGCAGCTGCACGCTTGACTTTTCTCAGTTCATGGGCAGTTATTTTGTGCCTTGGTTTTTCCACACGCTTCTTGCGACCCTGTTGACTATCTTGAATGAAACGCTTGATTGTTCGATGATCACGCTTCAGAAGCTTTGCAATTTTGAGACTGCTGCATCCCTCTGCAAGATATCTCACTATTTTTGACTTTTCTGAGCCTGTCAAGTCCTTCTTTTGACCCATTTTGCCAAAGGAAAGGACGTTGCCTAATAATTATGCACACCTGATATAGGGTGTTGATGTCATTAGACCACACCCCTTCTCATTACAGAGATGCACATCACCTAATATGCTTAATTGGTAGTAGGCTTTCGAGCCTATACAGCTTGGAGTAAGACAACATGCATGAAGAGGATGATGTGGACAAAATACTCATTTGCCTAATCATTCTGCACTCCCTGTACACACCACAGTCTACAAGACTCTTTGTCAACTTTCAACAAATAAATCTTAAAGTTCACCTTGAAGATTCTTGGTGGATGTAAGCAAAATGTTAATGGATTGTTAACTTGACTCCACTCTGCACCCCTGCAAAGTTTTATTATAATTCATTCAAACTTTTCAAGTTTGCCATGCACACAAACACAAACTCTTTGTCAGATTTAATTATACTATGACACATATCACTGATTTCCATAGATTTGTAAAACATAAAACAGAAGTTGTTTAATTAGAACCTACAAGAATAATTCATAAAACACCTTTCAGAGAAAACCTTAGCATCCAGGCAGGGTCAGGGTGAGCAATAAATGAGTACATGCTATAGTCACATATAGTCTGAAACAGTCTCTTTAGTGACCATCAACAAGGAAACTCTTGATCAGGTCTGTTTATAGAACTTTACCTTCACCAACAGAGACTGACAAAGAAAAATGACTCCAGAGGCGAATAACGTAAAAATAAAAGACTGCACATAAAAATCAGAAACAACCGCAGTTCCTGACATCCACATATAGTTGCTGACTCTTGTCTTTGAAGTTCAGCACTCTTGAAGAAGTACTTTAACTAAGTATAATTGAGCTGATAGAAAAAAAAAGTCACCGTGACATTTGAAAGCTGTGTTCTGTCATCCAGTTACTGTAATGGAAAGGAAATTTTGTGGAAGCTTGAAGGAGGGAAAGTAGGGAAACCTGACATGGAAAATTATGTTGGCACATGTAAATAAAAAGTGCTCTTCTCCATGACTACGAATTAGTGTCAAGCAAAGATTATGATGCAGAGCAACCCTTCTCCATTTTCTGCTCTTGTTTCTGTCAGTCGTCCAGTCAATCTTACTGTCTGAGGTTAATAAAACAATCCTTCATGCTTTGGTAAACAGTTTGACCTCATGAGAATCCATCATGGTTTTTTTTTTTATGTTTAATAAAGATGTTTAGGCATAGCACTGACCTTCAGAGTGCTATGTATGAACATTTGATCCAGTTAATGCATGATGAATGTTTAACACACATGCTGCTTCTGGCAGTGGGTTCATATATCAAAACAAGACAGACTGTGGAGCCGTATACCTTGTAGTTTCTATATTGCCATCTACCCAAATATTTGCTAATTAGCTCAGAACAAACATTACAACAGAGCAAATCTGAAAGCAAATCAGCCTGGGTATCGTCAAGGTCAGTGGTGTGCAATGGGACTCATGCTGTTGATGCGCCACTCAGTCTCTGAAGACACTTTTAGTGCTTTTACGTCAGTGTTTTACATTGAGTGTTATTCCATCCAGGAATGGCAGCGCAAAATGCTCCAGAGTTGGGCGAAATAGGAAAAAATAAGTGTACTCATGCTTTGGCATGAAGGCGGAGCATCTGTTGGGACAACAAGCCTTGAGTTGAGTTGAGTTGAGTGGCACTGCTATTTAGTTTAATGTATTTATTTATATAACAAATCACAGCAACATTCATCTCACATTATATTTTAAGGTAATGACACCACAATAATACAGAGAAAAGCCTGATAATCATAGGACACTTATGAGCACGCACTTGGCGATAGTGGGAAGGAAGAGCTTCTTTTTAACAGGAAGAACCTGCCAGCAGAACCAGGCTCACCAAGGGCCGCAACTGCTACTGCAGTGGTATCGTTCAGGGTGCCGAACATTTGAGCCAACGTTGGCTTTAACCACTGCTCGTTCTTTCTAATAAGATGGGTTTCCAAACTGGGACCAGTGTAGCCAAAAACCGCTCGTGCTACTTTCTTAGGCTGTGGATGCCTGTGGATTCTGTATTGTATTGATTCTTTCACCTTTCACAGGAGCTTATCGCTCTGTCATTACTTCCTGTTAATCAGTCAACATTTTGCTTTCAGTAGCCTCATGTTTGGGTCCTTCAGTACTTTCATATACATAACTCTCCAGAAGTATTTTATAAAAGAAACTTGGTGGTTTTGTGGTGTTTTTTCAATTATTTAGACTTAGTGGCGATGTTACAGACATGGCCTGGTATCGAAGTCTCATGAATATGCACCTTTATTAGTTCAATTCAATTCAATTCAATTTTATTTATATAGCGCCAAATCACAACAAAAGTCGCCTCAAGGCGCTTCATAGATACAGAGAAAAACTCAACAATCATATGACCCCCTATGAGCAAGCACTTTGGCGACAGTGGGAAGGAAAAACTCCCTTTTAACAGGAAGAAACCTCCGGCAGAACCAGGCTCAGGGAGGGGCGGCCATCTGCTGCGACCGGTTGGGGTGAGAGAAGGAAGACAGGATAAAGACATGCTGTGGAAGAGAGACAGAGGTTAATAACAGATATGATTCAATGCAGAGAGGTCTATTAATACATAGTGAGTGAGAAAGGTGACTGGAAAGGAAAAACTCAATGCATCATGGGAATTCCCCGGCAGCCTACATCTATTGCAGCATAACTAAGGGAGGATTCAGGGTCACCTGGTCCAGCCCTAACTATATGCTTTAGCAAAAAGGAAAGTTTTAAGCCTAATCTTAAAAGTAGAGATAGTGTCTGTCTCCTGAATCCAAACTGGAAGCTGGTTCCACAGAAGAGGGGCCTGAAAACTGAAGGCTCTCCCTCCCATTCTACTTTTAAATACTCTAGGAACAACAAGTAGGCCTGCAGAGCGAGAGCGAAGCGCTCTAATAGGGTGATATGGTACTACAAGGTCATTAAGATAAGATGGGGCCTGATTATTTAAGACCTTGTATGTGAGGAGCAGGATTTTGAATTCAATTCTGGATTTAACAGGAAGCCAATGAAGGGAAGCCAAAACAGGAGAAATATGCTCTCTCTTTCTAGTCCCTGTCAGGACTCTTGCTGCAGCATTTTGGATTAGTTGAAGGCTTTTCAGTGAGTTTTTTGGACATCCTGATAATAATGAATTACAGTAGTCCAGCCTGGAAGTAATACATGCATGAACTAGTTTTTCAGCGTCACTCTGAGACAGGATATTTCTAATTTTAGAGATGTTGCGCAAATGGAAGAAAGCAGTCTTACATATTTGTTTAATATGTGCGTTGAAGGACATGTCCTGGTCAAAAATGACTCCAAGGTTCCTCACCGCGTTACTGGAGGCCAAGGTAATGCCATCCAGAGTAAGAATCTGGTTAGATACCATATTTCTAAGATTTTCAGGGCCGAGTACAATAACCTCAGTTTTATCTGAATTAAGAAGCAGAAAGTTAGCGGCCATCCAGGTCTTTATGTCTTTAAGACATTCCTGCAGTTTAACTAATTGGTGTGTGTCATCTGGCTTCATGGACAGATAGAGCTGGGTGTCATCAGCATAGCAGTGAAAATGTATGCTATGTCTTCTAATGATGCTGCCTAAGGGAAGCATGTATAATGTAAACAGAATTGGTCCTAGCACTGAACCCTGTGGAACTCCATAATTAACCTCAGTGTGTGAAGAGGACTCTCCATTTACATGCACAAACTGGAGTCTATTAGATAGATATGATACAAACCACTGCAGCGCAGTACCTGTAATACCTACAGCATGTTCTAATCGCTCTAATAGGATATTATGGTCAACAGTATCGAACGCTGCACTAAGGTCTAGCAGGACAAGCACAGAGATGAGTCCACTGTCAGAGGCCATAAGAAGATCATTTGTAACCTTCACTAAAGCTGTTTCTGTGCTGTGCTGAGCTCTGAAAACTGACTGAAACTCTTCAAATAAGCCATTCCTCTGCAGATGATCTGTTAGCTGTTTGACAACTACTCTTTCAAGGATTTTTGATATGAAAGGAAGGTTGGAGATTGGCCTATAATTAGCTAAGACTGCTGGGTCTAGAGATGGCTTTTTGAGTAAAGGTTTAACTACAGCCAGCTTGAAGGCCTGTGGTACATAGCCGATCATTAGAGATAGGTTGATCATATTTAAGATCGAAGAATTAATTAATGGCAGGACTTCTTTGAGCAGTTTTGTAGGAATGGGGTCTAAAAGACAGGTTGATGGTTTGGAGGAAGTAATTATTGAAGTTAACTCAGAAAGATCAATTGGAGAAAAAGAGTCTAACTTAACATCAATAGTACTAAGAGTAGCTGTAGATAATATTACATCTGTGGGATGATTATTGGTAATTTTTTCTCTAATGATAAAAATTTTATTTGTGAAGAAGTTCATGAAGTCATTACTAGTTAACGTTAAAGGGATGGTTGGCTCAAAAGAGCTCTGACTTTTTGTCAGCCTGGCTACAGTGCTGAAGAGAAACCTGGGGTTGTTCTTATTTACTTCAATCAGTGATAAATAGTAAGATGTTCTGGCTTTGCGGAGGGCTTTCTTATAAAGCAAACTATTTCTCCAGGCTAAATGATGATCCTCTAGATTTGTGACACGCCATTTCCTCTCCAGATTACGAGTCATCTGCTTTAGGGTACGTGTTTGAGAATTATACCACGGAGTCAGGTACTTCTGATTTGAGGCCTTAGTTTTCACAGGAGCTACAGTATCCAGAGTCGTACGTAGTGAGGAGGTGAAATTATTAACAAGATAATCGACCTCTGTTGGGGTAGCGTTCAGATAGCTGCTCTGCTCTGTGTTGGTACAGGGCATTGAAGATAATAACAGTGGGTGGATTATATTCTTAAACTTAGTTACAGCACTTTCAGAAAGACATCTACTTTGATAAAGTCTACTCTTCACTGCTGTGTAATCAATTATTGTAAAAGTAAATGTTATCAGGAAATGATCAGACAGGAGAGGGTTTTCAGGAAACACTGTTAAATGTTCAGTTTCTATGCCATATGTTAAAACAAGATCTAGAGTGTGATTAAAGTGGTGGGTGGGTTCTTTTACATTTTGAGAGAAGCCAATTGAGTCTAATAACAGATTAAATGCCATGTTGAGGCTGTCATTTTTAGCATCTACATGGATGTTAAAATCACCCCCAATAATTATTTTATCTGAGCTCAGAACTAAATTAGATATAAAGTCTGAGAAATCAGACAGAAACTCTGTGTAAGGCCCAGGTGGACGATAGATAATAACAAGTAAGACTGGTTTCTGAGTTTCACAGCTGGGGTGGACAATGTTAAGCATCAGGCTTTCAAATGAATTAAAAGTCTGTCTTGGTCTTTCATTAATTAATAGGCTGGTGTGAAAAATTGCTGCCACACCGCCCCCTCGGCCTGTGCTTCGAGATTTCTGGTAGTTAGAATGACTCGGGGGTGTTGATTCATTTAAACTAACATAATCATCCTGCTGCAACCAGGTTTCTGTAAGGCAGAGTAAATCAATTTGTTGATCAATTATTAAGTCATGTACTAACAGAGACTTGGAGGAGAGAGACCTAATATTTAATAATCCACATTTCACTGTTTTACTCTTTGGTTCAGATGTGGATACTGTATTGTTCTTTCTTTGTAATTGTTTATGTTTAAGTTGTTTGTTGCAGGTTTTTAGTTTGTTTTTTGTCTTTTTGGAAGATGACACAGTCTCTATGGAGATGGGTTTTTGGGGGGGTAGCAGGAGGAGAGAAGCTGCAGAGAGGCGTGTAAGACTGCAACTCTGCTTCCTGGTCCCAACTCTGAATAGTCATATTTTGGGGGGTTTAATAAATTTGTCCATATTTCTAGAAATGAGAGCTGCTCCATCCAAAGTGGGATGGATGCCGTCTCTCCTAACAAGACCAGGTTTCCTCCAGAAGGTTTGCCAATTATCTATGAAGCCCACATCGTTTCTGGGACACCACTCAGACAGCCAGCAATTTAAGGAGAACATGCCGCTAAACATGTCACTCCTGGTCTGATTGGGGAGGGGACCAGAGAAAACTACAGAGTCCGACATTGTTTTGGCAAAGTTGCACACCGATTCAATATTGATTTTAGTGACCTCCGATTGGCGTAACCGGGTGTCATTACTGCCGACGTGAATTATGATTTTACTGAATTTACGTTTACCCTTAGCCAGCAGTTTTAAATTTCCTTCAATGTCGCCTGCTCTGGCCCCTGGAAGACAATTGACTATGGTTGCCGGTGTCTCTAGCTTCACATGTCTGAGAACAGAATCGCCAATTACCAGAGTTTGACCCCCGGCGGGTGTGTCGCCGAGTGGGGAAAAACGGTTAGACACATGAACGGGTTGGTGGTGTACCTGGGGCTTCTGTTTAGGACTATGCTTCCTCCTCACCGTGACCCAGCCGCCCTCTTTCCCCAGCTGCTTGGGATCTGCCGGGGAACAGCTAGCGGGGCCTACGCTATCTTCGGCTGCACCAGCTACAGGGGCCTGGCTAGCTACGGGTGAATGAAGGGTGCGAAGCCGAGTCTCCAATTCAGTAATCCTGGCCTCCAGCGCTGCAAATATGCTACATTTGTTACAGATATCATTACTGCTAAAGGAGGCCGAGGAGTAACTAAACATCTGACACAATGAGCAAGAAAGTGCAGGAGGGAGAGGTGAAGTAGCCATGGTGCTAATGAGTCGGCTACGAGCTAAGCTAAGCTAGCGAGACAGTACAGAGACAGTGAGTGAATACTTTGGCTATAAATTAGGTAGTGAGTACACAGAAAGTGTGCTTCGGATGAAGCACGTGAAGATTATACTATGAAAGAAGAATGTATTTAAAAGTTGTTAATTAAATTGCTAAGCAAATAAGCTACTCAGAAACACCACTGTGTTTGAGCAGGAACAGGAAGTGATACTCTACCACAGAGCGAGCGAACACCAAGTGACAGGTGAGTAGCAGGGAAACATGCCCCCCCCCCACTCACACACACTCACACACACACACACAAACAGAAAGTGAGAAAAACTAGCGGAGAAAAAAAGAAAAAAGAGGCACGAGTCAGCAGGGACCCTGACAAAGGTGGCATTCATCAGGGTGAAAAAGTGCTTTTCAAAAGTTTTGTTTTATCATGTCTATGTTACAAAAAAGATTTTTTTAACAAAACTTGTGTTGTTAAAAGAGTGCCATAAATCTGCGTGAGGGCATTTGCATGAGCAAACCTGCTGTTCAGCTTGAACCACATGCCTCCTCTTTGTTCCTCTGAATAACGACAGTTCCTACTGATACATAAAAAGTGGCAAAAAACAGAAAAGCTTGCTATAAAAATTTGATCATCAGTTCAGTTTTATAATTGAATTCCAAACCCCGGCTCATTCGATATTACGCACCACTCAAAGTTAGTCCTCTGCATTCTTTCTTAGCTGGCTGACACAAGCTTGTGCTTTTCAGGACTCTGTTTTTTTTTTTTAAGACTCCAACTTTCAGAAGATGGAGAAATGAAATGAAGCCATTTGTGGCACATTAAACCAAATCCATGTCAGACATTGTGCCTCTCACTCCCTAGGCATAGCAATTTAGGCATTTGGCTCTGAAAATCCTGGCAAAATAATGTAGCTGCAGCTTTTATCGTGTGATCCCCAAGAGCCATGCATTCAGCTAGCTGTCAAATTATACATGCAATGAAAAAGCACATAGAAATCTGATCCGCTGAATCACCACATTTATAAAAGCCCCAGGAGTCATAGTCTCAGTTTGTTTGCTGAACTCATGAAGGTGTATATGTGGTTGGTGAATGAAGGCGGATAATGAGTGCTTTTTGAGCATACTGATGGATCACTTTCATACTGTAATGATGAGAGCTGCTGTGAACGGCTCCAACTATTTTACATACAAGTGATAAAATATGCAATTAGCTGGACCATCCATCACACCCATTATGCATTTATACTCTGAGAGTAAGAACGCATTGATTAAATGCACCACCGTGTGTTGTATTCCAGGGTGAGAGGTTTTGGTAGCCTGACCAGCCATGAATCATCCTTAAATGTTCGGCACGTTTTGTAGTTTTGCTTCTGTATGCCACCACTGTGAAGTCAAACAGTCAATATTTGGTCAAAATGCAGACTTTCAGCTTCATTCAAGGTGTTTTGCAAAACTGTTCTGTTTACGAATTGCAGCTATTGTTATTGTTATGTCTTCCATGGTGTTCTTCTCATGCATCTCCAAAACTATTTCAAGGTATTTATTGATGACCTATGAGCAAGCACTGATGACAGTGGGAAGGAAAAACTCCCTTTTAAGAGGAAGAAACCTCCGGCAGAACCAGGCTGTTGTTAGTCGGAGTGAGGGAAGGGAGACAGGACAAAGACACCCGGTGGAGGAGAGCCAGAGATTAACAATAACTCATAATTTAATGCAGAGTGGTCTATAAACGCAGAGTGGTTTACACTACCAGTGCCTTCATTTCATCTTTTGCAGTGAGCTGAACTGAAGGCAGTTTTATTTGGCCTCACCAACACCATGTTTGGCCATTACATGCCAACACTAGCTGGATTTACAAATCCTAAAATGATTGTACTTAAAAAAAAAATGAAAACCACATTGAAGGGAACCAACGTGCACTTCAGAGACACACATGTCAGGAGACAGAGCTCTCAGAGCACATCTATGAGAAGTCTTTGCCTTTTTATGACTCATTTACTAAAGATTCTGATTATACCTTACATTATACACTAAGTCATTGGTTTGAAGTTCACTTATATATAATAATAAATATTTATTAAGCAATTAAGTCATTTCACATTCTTGGATCATGTCATACATTTTCAAAGAGGATCTGCATGTGCTAAAAAATGCTGCAGAACTGGAACAGGACCATGTTTTAAGCTTATTTTTTTGAATATTTGGTGTGTAATGTAAAACCTTGATCAACTTCCATAAACAACACATGAACAGAAAGTGTGAATGTTTTGCTAAAGAGTCCAAGTTACTCAGTGGCAGAAACTCATAGACCTCACTCAGTCTAATTTGCAGGCCGTGTAATATGTGGTGGAGTAAAATTCTACTTTTACTGGTTGTACAGCCTGATAGTTTGGTCCGTGTGTGCTGCTCACAAACTGATATATTTAATCAACGGTAGTAATGATTCATTCGCATGTCTCTTTTTAGATGGTCACTAGGCAACACTGTGACACCATAATATATTATGCATCACTCGTTACTGAAATGAAATTAAAATGCTGTGATGTTTGCATCAGGTTCTAGGTAAATGCCACAAATGAGTCATTATAGCCCATTAGCTGACAGTTTCCAGGTAACATGTTGATGTCATAGCATGTGATACGTACAGATAAAAACCTTCGGGGGGCCTTAGGTGTACCTGTGTACAAACCTGTGTGCCAGAGATTTTGTGTATTCAGTAAGATGTTTTGTAAATCCACTTTTTGTGTTTATACATTTGAAAGCAAAAGCAATAAACAACCTCAAACAAGAAGCTACAAGAGAAAAGGGCTTGACCTCAGGGAAGCTCCATCATTCATTGCTATATATGATCAGGGTCACTGTCAGTGCTCTCCTGCTGGTGTGTACCTCTTACTTTCACTTTATGTTGAAAGTGGGAAATAAAGTCCACAGTGTCTTTTTTTGTGTTTCTCTAGTCAGTCCTCTCATGTAGAGAGCTGCACCTACACTGCCTATTATTTTCTATGCTGTCGCACAATGAGCAGTTACATTTTTAGTGCACAATCATCGAGTGCAGTTGCTTTTGTTTTCAAATAAATACCGTCTTTGCACTTGAACTCCATCAATAATTTTGAAATATTATATTGTAATATTGTTTTTCTTGTGGAGAAAAATGGATTTATTACAGTAATTGTATCGCCCTAACAAATAAGGTAAGGCAGGGCTTCAGCCTCGCATTATAGGGACCAAGGGAGCTTTTCCATTCAAAGCCAGCAGTGAATTGAGAAGGAGAAGATAACAGAGCAGAGCTGAGGGTTGAATATTGCCTTGAAAGCCTGAAACATGAATCACTTTAAAAAGGCCCGCCGAGACACAAAGAAATAGCTGGAACACCAGCTTGGACACACACAAATTCAAATGTATTAGTGGATGAAACTACACTATGAAAGAAAATAACAACTTTAAAGAAGAAAATCAGCTCCTGTGTGGTGTCTTTCCTTGTTTTCTTTGTTCCTTTTTGTTCTTACATTGTGTGTAGGTTCTTGCTTCTCCTCCTCCTCATTCTTTCCTCATCTTCATCTTCTTCTTCATCCCCTTTTCTTCTTTTCCCCTCTCTCTGTTCATTTTATCACTCTGGATTTCAGCTGCCTCATATATTCCCACAGATAGCAATACAAAGCAGTGAGCGGGAACTAATCTCCGATGTAGTTCATAAGGAGTGACATCTTTAGAAACAGTCTAACATATGGGAGGTGGGGCAGGTGGGGGTGAGGCGGAGGAGGATGCCAACGAAGCCCGCGGATTGCAGGAAGACAGGAAATTGTGGTAATGGTACACAGGGGAGTAGAGGGTTGAGGAAAAAAAGATGACGGAAAAGTTTTTGATTGTGACAAAGCCTATTACAAGATGTCTTTTCCCATTGTTTTCTTCAGACACTACATTACCCAGCATTCTCAGGACGCTTTTTAAAAAAGCAGTTTTAATATACAAACATTTTTGTGACCTTTTCTCTTGGTTCTCTCCTTTCTTGTTCTTAAGTGCAAAATCCTACCAGTTTGTGGCTATGGCTGCATGTAACACTCTATGGTTCTCAGCAGGCTTTCACTTTTGTTTTTACCTGTGAGAATGTTCTCCACTCTGCATGCAAAATGTCAGACTCTAAAATGTGTATACAAGCAAGAATGCTTTTCGAGATTGAAGCTGTCATGAAAAAACATAAAATGAAAACTAAAACATGCATTCTATTTGCTCATTTCTCATGTTTTCATTCTAGCTAGCATCACTTTATAACCACCTCATGTTCTTTAAAGAAAATACAATAAATCCTTAATGTCCTAGCTATTAATATTTTGTTAAAAAAGAGGCAACCTCCAGTGCTGAAAACCGCAGTTCTCCTAATGGCCACTTGGGGCTTTTACCAAACGTAAATAATAGCACATTTTAGACCCACTTTACAGCAATATTGGTCTCAGTCAAAAATGTTCCTGTATTGGGCTATTTAAAAAAAAAACACAACTTATGAGTGACTAATCTGATGATATGGGGATACAATCAGTAGCTTTAAGGGAAAATCGGCATTCCCCAACTGGGTGAAATCAGTCACAAAAAACGTGCTGCAGGAAAACACTCCATGTGATTCCTTTGGTTGGTAGCAGATTGCCACTGTCAATTCAATTCAATTTTGTTTATACCAAATCTCAACAACTGTTGCCTCAAGGTATTGCACGAAGACAGAAAATTGGTACACAGGGGAGTAGAGGGCTGAGGAAAAAGATAATGGCAGTCTGTTTGACAAGATGAGATCCTGCAATAACATAGAGAAAACAGAAAATCAGATGATTGTTATGAACAAACACTTGGTGAGAGTAGGAAGGAAAAACTCCCTTTTAACAGGAAGAAACACTCCAGCAGAACCAGGCTCAGGGAGGGACCAGCATGACTGGTTGGGGGTGAGTGGAGGGAAACTGGACAGAAGACACACTGTGGAAGAGAGACAGAGATTAATAATAACTAATGATTAAATGCAGAGAGGGCTATAAACGCAGAATCAAAAGGGGTTAGTGAAGAAGAAACACGAAGCCCCCAGCAGCCTAGGCTTCTCGCAGTATAACTAAGGGAGGATTCAGGGTCACCTGATCCAGTTCTAACTAGATGCTTTATAAAAAGGAAAGTTTTAAGCCCAATTTTAAAAGTATGTCTGTCTCCTGAATCCAAACTGGGAGCTGGTTCCACAGACTGAGAGCTGAAGGCTCTGTCTTCAGTTCTTCTTTTAAATACTCTTGGGAACAAAGGTCACCTGTGGTTTGCATGGAACTTGTCTAGTTGAGCAGTTGTAAAAGCTGAAAAAGTGCAACATGAGCCAGAAAAGGAGAGCGTTCACCTTCAAAGTAAAAGTTTGATTTCCAGTGTCTTTCATGCTGGTTTTTGCCAGCCGTTTGGGGGATACTAATTTTCCCTCATGGTGGCTACAGACTGATCTCTAGACTTGTGTGACTGGGGCCTCGTGGCAGACAAGTTAGCATTGTGGTTAATGGTCATGTGACTACCACTGTCTATAAGCATCATCTCCATTAACTTAACCATGTTTGGGTCGTAGTTATCATCTGGAGTTTTTTTTCTTGGAGCTTTCTGACAAATACATTTGGCCCACATGTGCGGTACCAACCAATGAACAATTTTGTACTTCTGTTTAGATGAGGGAACTTACACTCAGTCTGCATTTGTATCGGTCGGGGCTGGATTGACATGAATTTGACAACAGATTACTTTTCAAACTCACTTCAAATCTTCTATCTTGAGAAAAAAGGAAATACACAGAAAGCTTTTATGCATCCTGTCTGAGACATTTCTGCTGGAGAACAGAATCTATCTGCTGCTCCTGTGTTGTCACGTCCACAGACCCACCGTTGTCTTCACTGCACTGACGGTGCTGATCATCTGCATCCTGTCCTGAAGTTTTTAATATGCCACAGATTTCAACTGATTCAACTTGGCATTGAGTAGCTGAAGAAATACAAAGTCCATGAGTGGTTGTTTGTGCCCTGCAGCACAAGTAGCTCCCGAGATGCAGTACTGCAGTTCACACAAATACGAACACATCGCTGCTTGAGTCCTACTGTAAAACAGTCATCTTGATGGAAAATTATATAGCTATAGATGTACAATTATGTAGAAAAAATATATAGCTTTATATGTTGTGTTTTAAAAGCTTAAATTGATGAAAAAGTAGATAATGTAGGAAGAATATTATTTATTATTTTCTCTACAGTTTGTAAAGACCAACCCTGCTCGGCAGCTTCCCACGTGCAATGACACAGTCACGTGCATCTAAATAATAACTGTATGTGTGGATTGTAAGTATGTATTGAGTTCTTTCTACTGCACATATATAGCATTAATTACACTGCTGAGCTCTTGCCATGCTTTGTACTTTGTACTTGTCCCCACTGTTCACACTGTTCTCAAGGAAACTGAAGTTTCTATCTCTGCAGGAGAATCGTTCTCATTTCTGCCTCTGGTGACATATTATTGTAATTTTTTGTGTGTGTGTGTTTCTTTTTTTTATCCGAGTTTAACGTTAGCTGTCAAATTTCAGCAGCTTGTTGTTTTATGTTACGTTTTGGACTCTGTACTTAAGTCTGCTGCCCTTTAGCTACGCTGCCAGAAATGCTCAACAAATTTCAAAATCAACCATGATTCATTTGCAACAGTTAAGAACCTACTTGACTGCTTCACAAATCCCACACCGGATTTTTCTGTTTGCTTCTTATTCTATTGTTCAAGAACCAACACAGAACTATTCAGGCTTGACATTCATTATTTAGCTGCATGACAGTTTTGCATGTCTTAGTCTTTAATTACTTATATGAGATAACTTACCTATACAGTCACAGTGTAACACATTCAGGTAACCCCAGTCTGATCTGCCCACAGCTGAGCAGCTTTTGTGCAGTGCTTAATGTTAAGAGCCTTGCTCAAAGGCAGTGGTGTTGTTAAGGCATCAATGCTCAGATTTATATCCTGCTGTACAAGAGACTGAACCCATCACAAACTTCATATTTTATTCTATCTTTTAATGCTGGCAGAAGAATGTAAATATGAAGCAGTTCACAAATAAAAAAATAAGCAAATTAATTCTTGCATGCTTGTAATGTAATTTCACACAGGAAAAATCAACTACTTTGGTTTTTAATCACACACTTAAATATACTGTCTCTGATCCAATCATGTGGCAGCAACACAATTCTTGTAGGCATATAGAGATGGTCATGACAACAGACTTAGCAAGTGAATAGAGAAGAAAGGTGATTTACGCAGAAGAGCATCTCTCTTCACTGAACACCTGTACACAATATTTGTGAATTTCTTGAACAAAATGACATTGTGTATGATGAACAAAGAATTAGCTGAAATAATATGTGTACATCTGGAAGCAGATGTTTCACTTAATACTTGAATTAGAACATGTTAAATTCTGTTAATATAAAGTGCTACAGGGAGGACATATTTTATTCTTATCACATTAGCTCCCTTAACAAAATGCCACTGTGATTGTTCCACAGGCATTTGGATTATCACAGGAAACAGGCTCTGGGAGAAAGAAAAGTTGATGACTCTCAGTGCCTGTGGAAAAACAGCTAAAACTAGCAAGTAAATAAATCCTCTCCTCAAACAGGAAGTCTCCTGCAAATCACTGTGGTCGAGATGTGCGATGAGGAGGAGTCAGGGTGGAGGCGTTTAATAACTCTATTTGCACTTAGAGAGAAGATTGAGATGAATTTTCCCACACTGGGTTTGATTAAACAGGCAAGTTCAGCAGGTGCAGGCTCCACCAGGTATTCTCAGATTAGCACATATTTCAGCGTACCTGGTGTGCTACTCTACATGAGCTGTTTGGATAATGTCTTTTTGAAATGTGTTTTATCACTGTGATTGGCGCTTAGACCAATACGATACAATAATACAATAAGGTCACAGTAATTGAAACAGCTCTATTTGATACAGCTCTACATCCTACAGCTGTGGTAGTGTGGCCGAGTGGTCAAAGGCGCTGGATTTAGGCTCCAATCTCTCAGGAGGCGTGCCAATTATATACCAGTTAAACATTATTCCTTCCATAGGAAGTTGTTCTGTATAGGGGAGCTGCTTCCATCTCACCCTGGTCTTCTCTTCTCTCACAACCATCCTCTGCATATCCAGATTCTTCTCAGTGGTGTTTCTCTTCCTTCTGTCCCGCAGCTTCAATATCTTCAGTATCCTTCATCCAGTGTATCCTCCACCCTGCCTGCACTTCTTCTCATCTGTTGAGCCCACACATCTAAACTCATCAACCTTCATTATCTCCATTCCTTGTATTTTCATCTTTCCACCTGTCTCCCTCTCATCCACACACATGTATTCTGTATTCAAGTGACTTTCATTCCACACTTCTCTCTTTCACCTGCTCCCTACTCTCAATACAGATCACAGTGTCATCTGCAAACATCACAGTCTACCTAGAATCCTGCCTGTCCATCACCATTGGACACAAGAAGGGGCGCAGACCTCATCCCCAATTTAATCACACCCCCACCCTAAACCGATCTGTCCCTACTCCTGCATGCCACACCACTCTTTCACTATCCCCTTGCATGTCCTGCACCACCCTCTAATACTTTGCCACTCCTGACTTAATCATGCAGTACCACATTTGATCTCCTGGCACGTTATCATGTGCTTCCTCTGGATCCACACATCACAGCTCCTTCTGAGCTTCTCCATCAACAATTCAATTCAATTTTATTTATATAGCGCCAAATCACAAAAAAAGTCGCCTCAAGGTGCTTCATAGATACAGAGAAAAACCCAACAATCATATGACCCCCTATGAGCAAGCACTTTGGCGACAGTGGGAAGGAAAAACTCCCTTTTAACAGGAAGAAACCTCCGGCAGAACCAGGCTCAGGGAGAGGCGGCCATCTGCTGCGACCGGTTGGGGTGAGAGAAGGAAGACAGGATTAAGACATGCTGTCTTTGCATCAACACTCCCAGAACATCAAAAAAAGGTGGAAAGCCCTCTTGAGCAAGGCTCATGTCCATACCACCCTGAGCTTGTCCAGTCTCGGAAGCTAAAAAGGGTTGAACACAGTTCATTCTTGAATGGAAGACCCCCTGGGAATAGTGGGTGCTGTAAACTTAGAGTGGCTATGATTTGGGAGATATTAAACCTGAGGGTTTGTGGTTCGATCCCAAAATATCCTTGGGCAAGATGCTAAACCCTGAGTTACTCTCAGAGTGTGAATGTTAGATAGAATACACTTAAAATGCTTATGTGAATGAGGCTTGTAGAATGGAGTTCCCAAGCATTATGAGACAGAATCTATCTATTCATCCTCTAATTCTTTGAAATGTCCCCTGAATTGCTTCTGTCCTTCCGTTATGAAACTCCGCTCCCTGTAAACTCAAATAATTTCCCACATTGCCTTTATTGTCACAAGCTGTGCTGTCTAAGTCTATCCCGACTAGAATGTAATTAAGACTTAACACCTAGTTTAAAAAAAGCTTAAGTTGGTGTGAGCTCCTAGCCACTTAGAACCATGATGGATTACTTAAAAAATGAGTTGGAAACACCAACTGCCATTTAGTCTGTGTTTTCAGCATTGTGAGAGCAGGCACACCATCAAACCGACACACTGCAGGGTCAGAGGCTGGGAAAAGGTTTGTTTGAACACTCTGTATGTGGAAATGACACCAAATACTCAGAAAAGGTCAGACAGAAATATACGAGCAACTTGGGATTCTGTCTGCATAGTGGCTCAGTACTATGCAAAAGTCTTTAAAAGGCTTCAAATTTAATCTTTACCAAAAACATTTATGATCCATTTATTTTTTTATTTAAAGTCTACAGGGCATATTTCTGTATATATATCTTATATCATCTATATCATATATCATTATATATGATGTCTATCACTCCTTACTCTTTACTTTCTGCAGGTTTTGAATGAGTTACTATGGCAACACAGATACCGAATGACTTTCTTGCTAAAGATGGGTGTGGGAGAGTTAGTATGTGTGTACCAGCACAGACGGAGCAGCAAAAGAGTTTAAGAATGTAAGCAATCACTTCTGAACAACAGAGCTAGACTGAATCGTTTGATCCACAGACTAATCTCGCATCTTCTCTAAGGTACTTGCACCTTGAGTTTTCCGCCTAATACACAGTCAATGCATGAGAAGCTTTTTTTCCTACTTCTGAGTGCACAGAATTCCCAAGCTGGATCAGCAGCAGCGGTGGTGAAGAACGCTGGTGGGAAGTTTGAGCAGCTGTGGCAGAAATGGAAAAAGGCATTGATATTGCTTAAGCTTCTCATAGTACAGCTTGTAGGTGCTTCATCCCACAACCAGTCACATTTTTTTTTTAAGCAAAAGTTGACGTCTTTTCCAACTGTAGCAGTGGGCAGTGGGTGATGTCCTGTATCCTTCTTATTGCCATGGTGATTGGCCCACATGCTCTCCTGCTCCTCACATTAGTTTCCTGCCCACTGGCCTATTCAACATTTGTGTGGAGTAAAAGGATCTTCAAAGAACTTGGTTCCTTCCATTTGCAAGCATTTATATTTCAGTATAGTTTATTTAGTAGTATGACTCCTTATCTGAACAATTGTCCTGCTGTTATATGGTCCTTATACTGTCTCTGTAATGGTGCCTTTATTTAGTTTTAGCACTGAGGCTACATTTTTATGTGGTCATCATCATCATTTCTCGCTCTCTCTCTCTCTGCACATTTAAGAAAGAGAAATAAAGGAAATAATCAGCAGCTGCCCCTCAGACCGGTGTACTGCATCCTTCCACCTGTGACATGGAATATCTGAAAACAACTTTATAAATACTGGCTTAATAAAAGGCTGTGTGGTTACTCCCAATCCTTCCCTCTCACTCTTGCTGCCATCCTTCTGTCACAAATCACCCCTGACACTCATTTCCACCCACTCCACCCTGCTTGCACTCTCTTATCTCTTTCAGATTCCAACTTCTGGATAACATGTACTCTAGTCCACTTGTGTGTACCTTCCTCCACTCTTATTCATCACCCTGTCTAAGTATTTGTTCAACACAGCTATTTCTGTCCACTGCCATCTGTCCTTCTACGTTTCTCACCTTAACACCATACCAACCCAACACCTCCTCTGTTCCCTTCACCTACATGTCCACTGAATTCTGGTCCAATCACCATTCTCTTCCCCAGAGAGACACTCTCTACCACGTTATCCAAATTACTCAAGAGTTCTTCTTTCTCTTTGAACTGACATCCAGCTCATGAGGTGTATGAACTAACAACATCCACAATCCCTCCTTCAGTTTCTTCAAACTCGTGATGTCTCCACTCTCATCTCCTTCACCTACCTTTCCTTCTCTCCCACTGTGTCCTAACATGCCTTCTTCCTTTCTTCTTCCCTCATCTTTAGCTAGCAGTGGCACGATTTCCACTGGCACCCTATGGGCAAACAGCAGCAGAGGCAGCCGTTGTGAACCCAAGCCACGAATTATTCAGTATGGAAATTTCATTCTTTATGATGCACATGTCTGATTTGGCAACAATGTTTCTGCTGGATGCCATCTGTTGATGTAACCATCTCCCTTTGTCTACACAGCAAATCCAGCATGTCCAAATTAACACTGTCGGATTTGATTTCAACACTATTAAAGTGTCTATATGGGTCCACACCAGAGAGTGTTAATTTAACTCTTTTTGGAGAGTTGGTACGTTAACTCTGATTTAGTGTTAAACACCAAATCTGTCTGGAGTTGATAATTTAACACTTGGTGTTAAGAGTTTATATATTAACTCTCAAAGAGTATTTTAGTTTAACTACGTAAGAGTTATCTTCTAATTCATTCTAAAAAGCGGGAATTTTACTGTTCTGAACTTCTATAAATTTCTTTTGGAAATAAACATTTACTAAAAAGATGCAATGGTTTTTGAAAAACATTTATTCTGAACTGTGCACCACAATTTCAAAACATTTTCTGAAAGATGTAACAGTATACATGTTCTCACTTTCATTAGAATTTTGTTTATCAAAAGGTCTGACATAGGTGAGCTGGTAAATGCAAATAACAGCATTCTCAACACTTATTTCTTCAATACAATATGCATGTCCTTCATTCATCCCTTTGTGGAACTTCAACGCACTTCTGCTCTCCCCCATATTCCATCTTCACAAGCATATCCTGTGCGGAGATTGAATAAAAATTAGTTGACACTAATTAATGGCACAAATAACCCAGTAAACAATTTCAGCACAGTAAAAAAAAAAAAAAAAAGGAATCCTCTTTGAGCCATTACTTGTGTAAAGTATTTTCCCAAAAGACAAGGACACAGACAACAGGTAATACTGAACTAAATGTGAAACCTCAACCTTTTTCATTTTTACCTAAACCGTGTGCACAAAACTCTGGAGGGACCTAAATGCTAACGTAGAACCCAGTCAGGACGTCTGCTACTGCTGTTTGCTCGTGTTTTTTTTTTTTTTATGGGCGATCGTTTTCAGGCTTCAAGTAGCACCATTATACCAACATTTCACATTCTAGACATTGTTTTAGGTGTATTTGACCAAAGGTTTGACTGAAAATTCACATGCAAGCTTTTTTTCAAGGCTGTGGCATTTGCCCGCAAACAATACCTTTCAGCTAGCTAAAACAGAATATTATGCTATCACCGAGCAACATGCCTTTCACACAGCTTTGTCTCAACTCCAAAGAGCCACAGAAGTAAAAGCTCATGATAATAATTAAAACAATCTTTGAAAAAATGACTTACCAAGCATGGCAAACAACTCAAATATGTAGAGCAAAATGTTCTGAAACGGCTTCACTTCAGCTTCGATTGGAGCCTATGGTGCTGGGGGCGGAGTCTGTGAATTTACTCTATTGGTGTCATAGCCCCTGTAGGAGTTCAGAGTTAAGAGGTCAAGAGTTAATGTTTCCATTGTAACACCTCCAGATTTGACAGAGAAACACTCATTTTTAACACTCGATTTTAACTACTATCATTTTACACCTCAGAGTTACATTAAAAGAATGTGACTCTGCTTAGAGTAAAATTAACTCTACTTTTGCAAGAAGACTATTAACACCAAAACATTTAACACTTTTGAATTTGCTGTGTAGGCTTGAGACAGGCACTGTTAAGTAGGGCTAAACATGGAATTCAAAATGTTTGTGGTCCTGAATATTCTAGTTACAGAGATTAAGATAACTCGTACTGGTTACATGGACTAGTATTTATATAGTATTTATACTACAAGTCACATTGATATAGAGAGTCATTCTATGTCTTTTTTCCCACACACAGAGTAACAACCGGATTCAGTACAAACCACTGTCCTTCCAATTACCGTATTTCCCGGACTACAAAGCGCACCTGAATATTAGCCGCACAAGCTAAAATCAGGGGAAAATCCTGTTTTGTACATACATTAGCCGCACCTGACTAAAAGCCGCAGGTGTTTCAATGTTGACTTATCATATGTAAGAGAATATGCACAAAGGGACTTGTCAGGGAAGAGATGGCTGTTTGGAGACACACCCCTTTTATTAATATTTTGAAAAACAAGTTATGGGTACATATTTGCATAACTCTTTAGGTATATGTACAAGTAGCGGTAATTACAAGTATGAAACATGTACTGTGCTTCATAAATGAGCAGAGGTGTGGACTCGAGTCACATGACTTGGACTCGAGTCAGACTCGAGTCATTAATTTTATGACTTTAGACTTGACTTGAAAAAATGTTCTAAGACTTGTGACTTGACTTGGACTTTTACACCAATGACTTGGGACTTGAATTGGACTTGAACCGGTTTACTTGAAAAGACTTGATATTTTACCCCAAATATAAAATTTAACATGCATATTATATAGAGATTGAAAATGTGACGTCATTCACGGGTAGAACCGCAAAGGATTCTGGGAACTCGTGGCAAGCGGTACTAGCGCACGCAGGCTTTCAATTGAAATCAGTCACACAGCGATAAAAAGAAACACAAAAATGTCAAGAAGCTGTTGTATTATTAACTGCAATAGCCGGTCGCATGACAGCCACGGGAAGCCGACGGGTAAAGAGATCGGTTGTTATCGGATTACGTCGTTGAAGAGAAATTGTTCGAGCCATGTTTCCGAAGTAACAAAGACGCGACGGATGG
Organism: Simochromis diagramma; assembly: GCF_900408965.1. Classification (NCBI taxonomy): domain Eukaryota; kingdom Metazoa; phylum Chordata; class Actinopteri; order Cichliformes; family Cichlidae; genus Simochromis; species Simochromis diagramma. Next base: position 796,225 of record NW_024387477.1, read on the forward strand.
CCTGGATTGCAGCCATTCAAAGACCAAATATAACGTCCCAGAACACTCCAGCTCACAGGTTAGTCTGCTCCAAGCATTTACACGAAGGTCAGTGTTTTTTAGTAGTTAATACGTCATTTTCATAACATAATTAGTGATATAGGTTACAAGCAAGTCTGGCGCTGAACAGAAATTGTCGCGCTATGCTCCTTTGTTTATTGTGCATAAATAGTGAATTGTCCTGACACAATATTGCGTTTCGCTTCTGTTATTATGGTACATTGACAAAAACATATACTTTTATTCACAGGATAAAACAGGTTTTTTGTATCACTAATTGCATACAATATTGTTGTCACTGCTACATTTCTGTGATGGGTACCAGAAATTATTTCCACTGCTAATTAATTATCGTTGAGCTCAAAGGTCCTATTAATAAACGGTTAACGAATGTGTATTTATGACGACAATTTGTGAGACTGGTAAACTTATGATACGTACGATGGTCTTTCGTTCTACACGGTGCATTTCAAGGTCCTGCACCCATCCGTCGGTAAACTGTACCTGGGCTTGTTGCAGTGACCTGAAGTTACTAAACTTCATGAGTGTATGCACTCACTCCAAGAACCGTATAATTATAAATATGCATATAAATATGCTACGATGAGATAGCTGACTTCATCTAACTAGCAAATGTTGTCCAGGCTACGTTGGTGATACAGTTTTTTTTTAATGTGTATGATATTTTTGTCATGCGATTTTAAAGCTGGTCCTACAACCGCATCCAAGAATAACATGCAGCTTATCTCAGAACTGTCGGTGAAAATTATTCTTGGAGCTAGGTTTAATTGAGCTGCATTTTAAAGAGGTGCAATTTCACAATTTGTGTATATTTTCTAAGTTCACTATTTTGTCATGTGTTGAGAAAAACACAGATTTTAAAATTACATGGTCTAATATTTACATTTAGCATAACTGCAACATGCCTTTTTTTTTTTTTTTTTTTTTTTTTTTTTTTAAAGACTCGAAAGGACTTGAAATTCAAAGTTTCAGACTTGTGACTTGACTTGGACTTTTACACCAGTGACTTGAGACTCGACTCTGACTTGCCTGACATTACTTGAGACTTGACTTGAGACTTGAGGATAAAGACTTGAGACTTACTTGAGACTTGCAAAACAATGACTTGGTCCCACCTCTGTAAATGAGTAACAAATGTAGTACATAACAATAACCTACAGCACACCAGAAAAATAGATTCGGACTACCTTTTAGGCTCAGGTGCAGTGACACGGCTTTAACAAGAAGAAAAGTCAGTCATTCACCACAATCTTTCTCTTCTTCCTGTGCACTAAAACCACCAAAGTCCTCTTCTCCAGTGTCGGATACGAACAGGCTCAGGATGGCTTCGTCATCCACTCTCAGCTTCTTTCCTTCGTTGTCACTTTCAAAACCAAACAAATCCTCGTCAGTGTCAGAGTCAAACACCCTCTGAAGGGCCGTGGCGGTGTCCTCCTGGCGGTGGACTTCAGGAAGCACACAGCCCCACTCCCCCCCATCATCCTGACTGACACCCTCATCACCTCTGTGGACTCATTCCGCTTCCTGGGTACCACCATCACCCAGGACCTGAAGTGGGAGCCCACCATCACCTCCGTCATTAAGAAAGCCCAGCAGAGGATGTACTTCCTGAGGCAGCTGAAGAAATTCAACCTGCCAACACGGACGATGATGCAGTTCTACACTGCAATCATCGAGTCCATCCTCACCTCCTCCATCACCGTGTGGTACGCTGGAGCCACTATCAGGGACAAACAGAGACTGCAGCGTGTTGTGCGCTCTGCTGAGAAGGTGATTGGCTGCAGACTCCCATCTCTGCAGGACCTGTACACCTCCAGGACACTGGGGCATGCAGCTCGGATCTCAGCTGACCCTTCTCACCCTGGACACAGTCTGTTTGACCTGCTCCCCTCAGGCAGGAGGCTCCGGTCCATTCGCACCAGAACCTCTCGCCATAAGAACAGTTTCTTCCCCTCTGCTGTTGGACACATGAACAATAACCATATGACTGTTCCCACCACTAACACATGACCCTACGTTGTGTTCACTGCATCATTCCATGTTTGGCACTGATCACCACCTGCACTCATGTATATATCTATCTACTTAGCACTTTTAATTCTTATTCTTATTTTTATTTCATGTCTATTTAAGCATTATATGACAGTATGTTTGCACTAAGCACTGCAGCAATTTCCTAAAGTTGTAAACCTGCTCAACATTTGGCAATAAAACCCTTTCTGATTCTGATTCTGATTCCATCATGCAGCAGTCCAGCCCTTCGAAATCCGTTGGTGATCGTGGATGTTTTTACACTTTTCCACGCTGTCAGATTCCACCGGTGGAGTTGAGCATAACTTGCTTTTCGCAAGTTTATCGCCGCTCATCATCCACGCCTCCTACTGAACGCGTAGCGCTACTTTGAAGTTTGTTTTTCGCGCTACTTGTACGGCACTACGTTGCCTGGCGGATGGACATGTGACCAACATACCACTCTTGAACCCCGATACTGTGTGTCTGATCACATGCCCTTCCGCCAGGCAACGTAGTGCCGTACAACAGCGGAACAAATAAAACAAATCGTCTTACGATATGACAAAAATCATGGACAATCCATAGAAAAGCCGCACCTGACTAAAAGCTGCAGGGTTCAAAGCTTGTGCAAAAAGTAGCGGCTTATAGCCCGACAATTACGGTACTGGATAATCTGCTCTACCACCTGAGCCACAACTGCCCAGTGTATCCTAAGATGACACTATGTAAAATAATATATACAAACCAAAGAATGCAATCATGGACTAATGGCTTGGCATCTGATACATATGATTTTTCATGAGGTCAGGCTAGTGCGACACATGGAGCGATGAAAGCGCTTATTCCAGAACTCTGAAACCACTTTGAGTAACTGTGTGAGCCTTTTTCTGAGTCACACCCATTAGGTTTGGGTTTGTGTTCATTTCAGGATATACGAAGGAGGAAGGAAAAACTCAGGGAGGGGCGGCCGTCAGCCAAGACCAGTTGGGGATGAGGGGAGGACAAAGACACGACGAGTCAGAGATTAATAATAACCAATGATTAAATGTAGAGTGGTGTATAGACACGTCAATAGCTTGTTCTCTACTCTGTGCCTTTCTCTTATTTTTGTATATATCCTTCTTAATTGTTTGTTATGTATTCCTGCTGTCTATTTATGTTTTATTCTGGCATAGTTGGTTTGGAGCACCTGGAATTTTGTTGTGCATGTACAATGATAATAAAGACTATTCTATTCTTGTCACGGCTGGCGGGGTGAGCCGTGTGGTGTTGGAGGAAAAGGAGGACGGCAGTGACTGATGATTCGAGTGACGTTTATTTACAAGTGGTGGAGTGGCAAAAACAGGCAGTGAGGCATGACAAAACAACTGAAGAAACCTAAACTGGAGAACTAAATGACAAACCTGAGAGCATACAAAAGGGGTGCGGGGCAGAGAGAGACGGGACCGAAACACCATAGAACACAGATGAGCCAACAACGAACACAGACGACACCCACTATATATACACACACAAGGTAATCGGGTAATCGCACACAGGAGGGAAGAACAGCTGATCCAAATACACATGATGACTGGAGGACACAAGCTGAACACAATGACAACAGACAGAGACCTTCAGAATAAAACAGGAAATCTAGAACACGAACCGGACACAAGGGGGGAGGACACAGAATACCAAAATCAGAATAACTAGAACAGAGGAAAATAATCATAAAACACAAAACGCTGGGTCAACGACCCAGCACCTTGACAATTCTATTCTATTCTATTCTATATACTGTAACTGTAATTATTTATCCTTGGTGTTCATTAGAATTGGGATAAATGAAAGCACTTAGAGGATGTTGCCTGCTTTTATGCATCAGTGTAACCTGGCCGTGGCTCTGCCAGGATGCTGTGACCATGCAAGAGTATTGTAGGTTGATCTGCTTTGATCAGGTAGCTAAACTGCAGATCTTGATATGCAGCTGAATGGAATCTCAGCTGAAAAAGATTGACCCCACTTAACTCTGATGAATCAGGCTGAGTACCAGCAGTCAATCCAGAGGGTTTTAGCCAGCTCCCCTCTTAATCAGCAGGACCCGTCAGCCTTTCCAGCCTTTAGTTTTAAACTTTTGACCTGATGCTTTTTTTGCTGACAACCCAGGGAAAAAAAGCTTTTGTCTTTCCCAGTCAGTCTTTTTTCATAACTCTTAACTTTTCATATTTTGCTGAGCGCTGTGGAGTTTGAAGGATATTTTAAAACATCAGCATCCTGCTGGTAGCTTCTACATATTTAATATTCATCTATGCAGGAAGCATCAGTTTTATTCATTGACTGTGACAAATTTAAGTAAACACAAGCCATGTTAAGTAATTTTAAGTCTTCATATTGAACTTAAAGTGTAGGTGAGAAATATGTGAAAATAAATTCCAATAACTTTGGTTTAAAAAGGTGCAAAACTTTCTACTCGCTCTAGGCCTGGGAATCTGAGGGGCTGTACCTTTGCTGTTCTAAGGACTTAATTGTGATGGACATATAGTTTAGATGAACTGTGAGTCTACTGAAGCCTTTCCCCCAGTGTAGGGGTTCCAGCTCATATTACCCCTGGCAACAGTGGAACTTAACCTTCTCCATAGAGTCTCCTAGAGTCTGAATGCTCGGAAAGCTCCCGGCCCAGACGGTGTGTCTCCTGCCACCCTCAGACACTGTGCAAACGAGCTGGCCCCAGTGTTTTCTGGCATTTTCAACTCCTCACTGCAGGCATGTCATGTGCCTGCCTGCTTCAAGTCCTCTACCATAATCCCTGTCCCCAAGAAACCTAGGATCACTGGACTAAATGACTACAGACCTGTGGCTCTGACATCTGTGGTCATGAAGTCATTTGAGCGCCTAGTTCTCTCCTATCTCAAGACCCTCACGGCCCCCCTCCTGGACCCCCTGCAGTTTGCATACAGAGCCAACAGGTCTGTAGATGATGCCATCAACATGGCCCTACACTTCATCCTGCAGCATCTGGACTCCCCAGGAACCTACGCCAGGATCCTGTTTGTGGATTCAGCTCTGCCTTCAACACCATCCTTCCAGACCATCTCCGAGGCAAGCTTTCCCAGATGAATGTGCCTGATCCCATCTGCCGGTGGATCACTGACTTCCTGACGGACAGGAAGCAGCATGTGAGGCTGGGAAAGAATGTCTCGGACTCCCGGACCATCAGCACCGGCTCCCCTCAGGGCTGTGTTCTTTCTCCTCTGCTCTTCTCCCTGTATACCAACTGCTGCACCTCCACCCACCAGTCTGTCAAGCTAATCAAGTTTGCAGATGACACCACCGTTATTGGACTCATCTCGGACGGGGATGAGTCTCCCTACAGGAGGGAGGTTGAACGTCTGGTGTCCTGGTGCAGCCACAACAACCTGGTGCTGAATGCCCAGAAGACAGTGGAGATTATTGTGGACTTCAGGAAGCACACAGCCCCACTCCCCCCCATCATCCTGACTGACACCCCCATCACCTCTGTGGACTCATTCCGCTTCCTGGGTACCACCATCACTCAGGACCTGAAGTGGGAGCCCACCATCACCTCCGTCATCAAGAAAGCCCAGCAGAGGATGTACTTCCTGAGGCAGCTGAAGAAATTCAACCTGCCAACACGGACGATGATGCAGTTCTACACCGCAATCATCGAGTCCATCCTCACCTCCTCCATCACCGTGTGGTATGCTGGAGCCACTATCAGGGACAAACAGAGACTGCAGCGTGTTGTGCGCTCTGCTGAGAAGGTGATTGGCTGCAGACTCCCATCTCTGCAGGACCTGTACACCTCCAGGACACTGGGGCGTGCAGCTCGGATCTCAGCTGACCCTTCTCACCCTGGACACAGTCTGTTTGACCTGCTCCCCTCAGGCAGGAGGCTCCGGTCCATTCGCACCAGAACCTCTCGCCATAAGAACAGTTTCTTCCCCTCTGCTGTTGGACTCATGAACAATAACCATATGACTGTTCCCACCACTAACACATGACCCTACGCTGTGTTCACTGCATCATTCCATGTTTGGCACTGATCACCACCTGCACTCATGTACATACCTATCTACTTAGCACTTTTAATTCTTATTCTTATTTTTATTTATTTATTTATTTATTTTTCATGTCTATTTAAGCGTAATTTATGACAGTATGTTTGCACTGAAGCACCGCAGCAATTTCCTAATGTTGTAAACCTGCTCAACATTTGGCAATAAACCCTTTCTGATTCTGATTCTGATTCCATCTTTTCTCGCTTCCCCTTTAGCAGCTTCTTCTCAGTCTTCTCAGGTGGGTTGCCTCTATTACAATCGTGATCTTCAGCTCAGTTACAACTATGTTACTTTTTATGAGAAATCACCTGCTATAAGATGTCAGTAAATTAACGTGGGTGAGATCTGTCCAGGATGTGACCTACATCTTGTCCTGTGAGAGGACAGACTTCAGCCCCCTTGGAGTTCCAAGTTGGCTAATCGGTTGAGCGGACAAGTCTTTGACACTAACATGTGAGTTAATCAAGCATTTTTTGATTTTATTGACCAAAAGTGATATTCCAGAGATAATCAGAGATGTGTAGCCCTCCAACTGAATTCTTTTATAGGTTAATATGACAAAGATACAAAATATTTGACCCTTGTAAGATGAAAAAAAAGTTTGTGAAACCTGATTTTGTCTTCTGTCAGGTGTATTCGAAGAAGTTTTCATCAAAATACCAGCTGTCGAGCTCGTTTTTTTGTTTTTTTTTTGAGACAGCTAAAAGATAATCAAGTAATATTGGACCCACTGCCCACAGATGGAGATCTTTGGATCGAGATCACTGACAAAAGTGCACCATCACCTGGCCAAAAGCTTTTCACATCACTCGTCTTAGAGCTCTGAGTGAGGGATGCAATGATGAAAGTCTCTCGAGACTGTATCATTGAGGAGGTAGCTTATAATCCTCTCATTTGTCATCATTTTAGAATTCCATAATATCAGACATATTATTACTTAACCGCTCAGAAGCCAGAGTTGCAATATATAATCTACTGCTCGCCACTTTGAAAATTAAGAACAGCGAAGATAATGATGTGTTTGCCCTTTACGAGAAGAGTGAGGCCATCTTCCAAAATCAGCCCTCATAAAGCTTGGATGGTCACTGGGCACTACTGTCTATAAAGAGATGAGGAGAGGAAATTAAGGTATTCTACTATATTATTGTAAATGTATTACCATGTTTGATATTTACATCAGTGGACATATTCATTTTTATTGTCATAAAGTCAGAAATAAATGTATCACATTGGTTAAAGTTCATTTTAATTTAGTAAAGTAATAGAAACAAATGTTTTATGAATGTGATTTGGCTCTTAGGCTTATGCACGTCACAAAAACCAGAAAACCACACAACACTTTTTAATTGTCTCACATACTTTATACACTGATCTTGCTTTGAGACACTTTGGGGACTGTTTTCTTTATCCACAGCCAACCGATTACCTTTGTGTGGAAATGGAATCAGATCTCTTTTGGAAGAGTTTCTGTGAAGTTCATCACATCAGTGTTGAAGAAAAGGTAAAAAAGTCTTCAAGACATTTCACCACTTTCTGAAAAATTCAAGCAAACATCATTGAGACAGTAGTAAGTAAACATATTCTTACATCTATCCTAAGTCTACAAGCACTCTGGTGTTTCTCTGATGATATGGTCACGAATGAGAGTGACACATTCACTTCCCCCTCAAGTGAAAACTGGCATTCACATGTGTTCTGGTAATAGTTGATATTTCAGAGTCTTGAAACCTGAAAAATTGAAATAATCAGTCGAATCTAAAGGAAAGGCTGTGCTGCCAAAGAGAGCTACAGAAATCTTTTTCATTCCCGGTGCACAAACCAGTGCTTGCTTCTCACTAATACGTACAAGGTGTCCTTCTAGAGTGCTGCTGTTTTGTGCTGGGTAATGGCCACACTGACATAGGTCTCTAATTCTCACATGGATGTAACATGGACGCTTGTGAAAGAGTCCTTGGTGTCACATTTAAATGCACTGGTGAATTTTGACCTTACGCTCGTCTCCTCTTCCTTCGACAAAGACTTTATGGCTGTTTAAAAGGGGGTTGTTATGTCTCAGCTTTCAGTACTTAGGTTATAGCAGTCTGCCAAATCATCACTGCTCAGTATACTCCAGCAAATCTGGAGCTGTGCAGATCACTTTGTGATGGGTTTGCATTCAGCTTTAACATACTGCTGCATATTGTTCAGCTGATAAAACACCATTAGTACTTTGCTTAGCAATTGGCCATCACAGAAACAATGAGCCCGACAGGTTCAGATCAGCTGTAATTATGGCTTTGATAGCTGCAAGGCTAGACATAGTTAAGTAGGCATACTGTACCTCCCTACAGAGTAAAGTTGAAGACGTGCAGAATACACTACTGTTATCCACTTCCCACAACACATCATGCAGCAGTTACTGTGTCCTCTTTCTTTTTCTGTGTGTTTGTCATTCATAATAAATTTTCTTCTCTGACGTCCATAGTCAAACAGGAAACTGATGAAGACCAAGATGCATGGAAAAGCAGGTACAGCTACTACAGATACATAAACGTGGCTAAAGTAGGGTGACCATATTTTGATTTCCAAAAAAGAGGAGCGTCTGTGAGCACAGAACAACCACTCAGAAAGCAGCAGATTGAGGATGATGTCACACATAAGTAAGTAAGCAAAATTTATTTATATAGCACATTTTCACAGATAAAAATCACAAAGTGCTTCACAATAAGATCAGACATACAAGTTAAAATTAATTCAAAGCCCGATACCTTAGAACCATTAGAGTGTGTTAACAGCTCTGACACACTCATCATTCATGCCATTCCCGTCATTCTGTGTACCTGTAAAGTAGGAAGAGGATTATCATAAACTACACAGACTTTCTGACAGTCAGTCCCCAGATGCTACAAACATATTTGAGTCTCATTTTCAACACAAGGACTCCCCAGAGCTGTTTAGATATACTGGCTGTGCTTTTTTTTTGCTTTATTTTTTATTATGTGAGCATATTGATTTAAGCCTTCTCTCTCTACACCAGCTCCAAGATGTTGGAGACATCTGGGTGGGGGTTCAATGTCTGTGGAAACAGACAAATTCTTATAGATTTTTGGTACGCCTGCTGCTGTAGACAGCTTACTACAGCTGTTTGGGTTTTCTTGGGAGAAGGTTGTTTGTCTTTTTTATTCGTCAGAGGCCTACCTGACAGCGCTGCATGACAGCTAAGTATGTAAACGCCACCTAGTTTCCAATTGTGCAAGGGTAAAGAGCTTGCCATAGTGTTACCAAGACAACAGCATCCTATTGAACATCAACTAGAGCGAGGAAAATGCTATCACGCTATCTTGTTTCTTCGAAGGCACAAGTCAACATATGACACTCTGCTTAGTGTATCACATAAACACACGCATATATTTATACTAAAATTGCACTAACATAAGCTGGAGATAAATGCATTTAAAATGCTGGAGATGGAAAACCAGGAGTTCCAGTTCACATAATAATGCAGAACTTAAAGCATATTGTTGAGAAGACAGGAAATGGCTATAAAGAGAAAAACTACAGCTGTAAAGTTTTAATGTGGGAATCTAAGTACTGACTCACTTTTTGAGAGTTGCCCAATTGGCCATTTTAGGAACTGCACTGATGTAAAACTTTACCACTTTTCCCCAACTGTTGGAACTTCTGCAGTTTATTTATTTCCAGTTTAATTTTTTGCCCTGGAGGTTCCAGCTTGGTTGAACAACATAAGAGGTGCCTGCCACTGATGTCAGGAGGAAAAAAGGACCAAGAATTACTTTTATCCCAGTCTTTAGATGTCTGAAGGACTTCCAGATTGCAGTCCAAAACTATATGCACCATCAAAGGTGTCCCTTTGAGGAGTGCCAGTTCGCTGTATGGATTCAACACTCAGTAGATGATGACGCAGCTTGCTAAATGCAACTCAAATCTGATGGAGCTGGATCTATACGAGGTGATAAAGGCCCAAGGCAAAGAAAAATATTAAGGACACAAAGCACCTTAGCAATGGCCTCTCTCTTCAGCTGTGGTGTGGGAAATGAAGCCTGAAGACCAGACAAAGAGTCTCACTAGAAGCTCATTTCCTCAGGCCATCAGAATTCCTAATGAGGACGATGCCCCAGGCCTGCATGGTGGGCCTGTAAGCGCAGACAGGGAAAATGCTCTATACCTAGTGTAGTCTCAGCACTTCCTTGAATAATGAATGCACAGTCACTGTTGCCATAATGCCACGAGCTTGCCACAAGCACTGCATCTGTATATCATCTACCTCAAAATAAATATTTAAACCCACATGTTTTTGCTTTTTTTTCTATTGATTATCAGTTAACTGCTTCAGTTTCTACCTTTGCATTTTTTTACACAGATTATTCATATTTTGTATGCTTGCTCCACAGTCAGTGATGAAAGAAAGTTAGCACTTCACAGCAGTTTTATGGTACGCTGTTGACATATTTTCCAGTAAAAGCAAGTGTGAATATGACAACGGTGGAGTCCTGGTTTTAAAAAAGGATCAAAATGACTTGCAGTATGGTGCCGATTTGATTGTGTCAAGTGAATGAGGTGCAGACATTGTTTTATTGGATTAGGCTGTGAGCTGATAATTAAAATAATTAGACTTGATTTTGTAAATATTATATATCACACGCTCAGCAAGGGAAATCGTTGCAGCAGTGCAATCATAAATTGTGTGCCGTGTCACCAGCTTGAGATAAAACTAATGATTCTTGCAAACAAATTTAATTGTTCCAGAAGCAGAGAAAAAGAAAAACACTTTACTTTGAGTTGAGAAGTGCATAAGTGAGAGCAGACTGTGGGCATATTTGCAGCCTGCTCTGTTTGTATACTCTCGCTGCAAAGGGGCAAATGAGGCCATGAAACTACCACTATATCATCTCTGTGCATTTATCACTGTGTTACAAGCAAAGAAATATGCACACTTTACTACATTGAGGCTACACACATAAAGGTGAAAACCTGCAGAATCATTAGCTGAATGTTTCTCAGAACAAATAAATGATGCAGTGTAAAGTGGGCTGCATACTGTTTGTTTAGAGGAGTCACTGTTTCACTTTCTTTTGAAATCTCAATGTGTATGAGTCACATGACACAATAAGTTAGAGTGAAGACACCTGCCTAATATTGTGCAGTTTCCCTTTGTGCAGCCAAAATGACTTTGACATTTTGAGGCATGAACACCAGGTCTCTCGTCGTGTTCTGTGTTGATAATGCTCTGATCCCTTTGGTCCTGTGGGCTGGATTGTTGGAGCCTGAGTGGATTCGGCTTGTTCCTGCAACGTGTGACCGCTTGATTGGATTGGAATCTGGGGTGTTTGGAGGCCTGGTTGACTCTGCGTCAGGTTCGTTGAGCTGTTCTTGAGAAGTTTTCACAGCCTACAGGAAACACTGTCATGAGCCTCCCGAGGAAGGCTGTAGTTTTGTGCTCTCTGAATCATATGATAATACACCAGACATCAGTCACGACTGCAGAAAATGAAGATGCTTGTTATTTTCCATGAGCATTACTTTTCTGAATTGAAAGGTAACACCACCCTTTCTCAAAGTATGTTTGATTATCATGTGGTTAAATGTAACCGAGCATTTCCCCAAACTGGTTTCTCCAGCATTAGTATAGTGAAAAGATAGCATAGCTCTCTCGTAATCGTGGTCACTCCAGTTCTTGGAATTTGGAAATGCTCCTGCTTCATAAGCATCAACAATTCTTTTCTCAAGCCTAAACCGATGCCTTTAATTTTTGGTGTGATGCTTTCTCACACCAAAAACTGTGGCGGATCTACTCTGGTGACATCATCTCCTAGTGCATGTCAGGGGTTGCTGTGTAGATGTGGAGAAGAGGACTCAAACGCAGGACTTACGGTGAAGATTCAGGGTGTTTATTGTGAGGGACAAACGAAGAGAACAGGAGATGGCTGACTGACTGAACAGCTGACTGACTGAACAGCTGACTGACGGAACTGAACACACGCAATGACATGACATTAATGCAAGATGCTGGACTGAAGAAACCGAGGAACTTAAATCTTGAGATGTTGAGAGGTCTTGAGACTGGTTCTCGGCGGTGTCTTGTCTAGTGTGGACCTGGTAGGGGGAGAATTCGGAATGGGGGGTTGGGGGGATTGGAGGGTATAATGGTTGTTACAGTTCTTCTGAAATCAAGATCAACTTTGCTGTTGCTAACTTTGTGTGTCATGGTTGAAATCAATAAAACAAAGTCGGAGAATGAATTCTAAATATGAGTGCATTCATAACGTTACCCCCCTACACACCTTCAAAAAGTGGTTCAGCCCAAACTCTTCCCTGAAATGGCTTTCTAAAGAAAAACAGTATGATCAGGAACATTGCGTTAAAAATCCTTACTTATTCAAAAAAGCACTTGGGAAAATTTGGACATAAATCTTATGCTATGACATTTTTTCCACTAAGTACATTGTAAACCAAACTGTTTGACATGATGTCTGATGCAAGCAAACTGTACATTTGAATGTACCCACTGGATCACAGGTACAATTATGCTTCCTCACCTATTTGTTTCCATGGTTCACCCTTGCAGTCATAATACCAGGAGGACACATTATCAACAAAACTTCTTCTGCATATAACCAGACTTTCCATTTTCTACAATTCTAATGGAAAGTTTCACATTTTGTTCATTTTTTCCGGCAAATTCTGTCTGCTCTTCAGTTTTCCATAAGATTCCTGTACATCACTGAAAGAGTCCTACCACCCTGGAATAAACAGCATCAAAGGTCTAATGGTCATGAACCATAAAGCTCATGAACATAAAAACAATCCTGTCCTTTAATTTTCTATTTAATTATCTCAGTTATTGGCTCATTACCTCCTCTGAGGAGGTTTGGTTTTTGGTAGTGTTTGCGTGCATGTCACTCTGTCTATAAACACGATCCTGAGTGATTTCTGACTAAACTCTGCAGGCGTGTCGAGCGGTGTCATGTTACAAATCCATTAAACTTTGGCTCACATCCACCAAAGTCTTCAAGGTCAATTTAATTTGATTTATTGGTCAAAAAGTGACTTAATATAACTAATATAATCATTCTTACAATGTGGTGTGTATTGCTGACATATAGAAAGCACTGTATGAAGATTAAAAACATCACCTCACATTTGACCTCTGACCTCACTTTCACCTGCTTTTCCTTTCTTTAACGTTGACCCCAAAATGTATCTCTATCTTTGAAGAAAGTATTGCCAAGAGAAAGAGAAGCTGCCCAGTTATCTCGAAGTATTCTGTAGTGTAACATTATACAATAATATTATTTAATATAATAAACTTGAGTTATGTCCATGATCAACTCCCACATATGTTTTATGTATGTTGTATATCTTTCTCTAAGTCTTATAGCACTACAAACTATATTCAAAGTAAATACTGCCCAGAGAGTGAGCTGCCTCCAAGGACTGTGTCTTGTTTGTTTAAGAACGTTGGGGTTTCATTCCCATCATTTCTGTGGTGGCTTCAGACTGCAGTGGTCTGACACGTGAAGGCTCCCTGGTTCGATCTCAGCAGGAGATGCAAATTCCTTGGAGGTTGAGTCAGGAAGGGCATCTGATGTAAAAATCTACCTGAGCAGTGAGCGAATGTGTGAATAAAGGAATAGCTGAAAGTAGCTTTTTTAATTATTAATACCAAACTTAATTTTTGTCTTCTTTTTTCTGTTTTCCAGCATCTGCTTTGTCCGGGATAATCTCAGTATTGTTTACCTGTGTTGTGTTGGATTGACAGTACACACATGTTCGATGGTCACAGATGAACTCCATGTTGGATATGATGAAACCCTGGAGTAAGCAGGATGCACTTCCTTCCCTGTCACCGTCATACCTGAGACACTGAGAACCAAGGTGACAGATCTAATCTGGAGCCGGCCGCTAAAGTGCTTTTATCTCAACTCTCCGGAGCCCTGTGACGAAACCGGCCTCAGCGTTCCTTCGTGTTGCAGTCTCCTCTCCATTCTGTTTGTTCTCACCCACTTTTCTTCCACCTGTTTCACTCCATCCTGCAGCTCCCTTCCATTGACTATTTTCTTTCCTTTTCACCCTTCTTATAACTTTGAGGTTCATTTATAGTCCAGCCTTTGTGTTTTCTCTTCAGTTCAGTTTGTCTTTCTCAGCATCTCTTCCTCTGTCATTTCCAGAATCTATTCTCTCATGTTTACTTCCTCTTCCTCCATGTGTTTATCTGTCTTTCTTTTCCCACCCCCTTCTTCATGTTTACCACCATCCCTACATTGTAACATTTTAACATTTCTTTCATTGCTCTGTCCCTTTAGTCCCTTCTGTTTCTCCATGATGCCTTTTACCTCATTCTCCCCTTCACTGCTTTGTCCTCCCTCTTCACCCCCCGCCCCCCTTTTCCCTTAATCTCACCCCTCCAACAAGTTGGGCTCCAACAGACCTGATCAAACACTCTCCCAAACCTCAGACCCTACACCGTCGCTCTAGCGCAATCAGACCTGTTCACACCTCCTCCGTTATGTGTGAGTAAGCATTTTATCACATAGGATGGAATAGCACGTTTGTGTATTAATAAAGTATGCTTGTGTTTGCCAGAGAGAATGAAAAGATGCTTCCTGCGAGTGAACACAAGGAAAAAGTAAAGCAAATTTGAGTTTAAGTAGAAAGTTCATAATCTCAGGTGTGTAAAAAGTGTTCACTTTTACTCGTGTTACTATATGACTGGATATTCCTACAGTAATAGGGTCATACCCACCTGACCTCCCACCATTTAAACCTCCTGTGCTGAATTAATATTTACCCACAACTGCGTTTGTTCTCGATTGATGTGGTGCAATTATCACAGCAGAAAAAAGTCATTGTCACTACTCTGACACATCAAATCAGTTTGTACTTTCATTGAGCATAGCACTAGATCGCTCACTGTCCTGAATACTGTCAAGCTTTGTATTCGTGTTTTCAATCAAAATACTTCAAACTTTTGTCAAATGTGAATGAAAGAGCAAGGCCGGTAACACCGTCAGTGAAACTGCCCTTAAACTGAAAGCAGAGATAACCACATGTTCTCAGAAGAGGTTCAGATGAAACTAACAGAATTACAGGACATATTGTTGTGCATGTCATGGCTCTGTTAATTACACACAAGCATATACTACAAATATGCACTCATCAAACTACATTGTTAGGCACACCTTGCCAGTAAAAGGTTGGGCCCATTTGCCTTGAGAGCTGTGTTCATTCATTCATTGGAAACATCCCTCACTCCCACAGACTTTCTTCCATGTCGACACGATAGCGTCACACAGTTGCTGCAGATTTGTTAGTGGCTCTTCCAAATTTCCCATCCAGCCACATCCCAGGGATGCTCTACTGGACGGATATTTGGTGGCAGTGGAGGACATTGGACTACAGTATTTTTTCAGTTTAATTGAATTCAATTTTATTTTTATCGTGTCAAATCAATGAGAATCACCTCAAGGCGTTATTTTGTAAGAGGACCCTACTGTAATACTCAGGGAAAACCAAAAATCCAACAACCCTCATGAGCAATCAGTTGTTGACAGTTTTTTATAGTTGTTGTTGATCCCTTTGGAGAAAAACTATAACAATGACCAGTGATGTCACACACGTAACTGTAACTTGTTGTTATTGGTTACAGCGGATAATTTTATGATGTGTTAAGAATGTGCTGGATTGGATTTGGGGTTTACTGAATTTACTAGTTTTGACATGAACTGAGCATTATTGGCTTTAAACGTGAGCTTTGTTCACTTCACCCTGTATTAGAGCTTCACCTGAGTCTTCAGTTTGCTGGTTTGTATTTTGAACTTGATTTGGGAATCGATAGTCAAGACTTTAGTCAATTAATAAAGGTCCTAGGCTGTTGGCTTAATGGGATTAGAAATAAAGAATTCTCAAAAACTCATGCATTAAATATAATACACTTGCAATTATAGGGTTAAGGAAAAAGGAGTAGATTTGATCTGTTTTGACTAAAAAAAAAATCAAAATTATTTTAAATGCCTCATATGCAGTAAACTGGGATCTTACTTATAGATTGAGTTTTAAAATCTACATCATTCTCACACAAGTAGGAAAGCATATGCTGTTATATATTTCTACAACATTACGTAGGTTAGAATAGGTGATTCTCCAACTCACTGGCTGATCTGATCAAATTTGTCTCGGGATGACATTGTCTAGGAATCTATCTCTGTTAGAAAGCATCACACCAATCCAGCTAAGGAAACTGGCCATGAAACTTTTGGTTCTGTTCAATATATTTTTCAGCTTGTGTCAGCTCATCTATAATGCTTTTGAGACCCAAGGTTGCCATCCACTGTAATATATTACAGCATTACTTTGAACCTTGCATTATAGGGAAAAATAGCTGACTCAACTCTAGACTGACCATTTCGTTTCATCTATAAATTAGAAGAAAAATGTTCTTGGCAGAATATTATTAAGTACAAGTATCAGTAGGAGTGTTTGAAAGTATAACGTGAACAAATAACGTTGCTTTTGTCATTTATTCATAGAGTTTAATTCAATATGCAGTCAAGTTGGTGGCATTTGCATCATGCAGCTGTGAGTATTTGCTGCGTTGTTCTTAACCACCTCCATTCCTCTGTTACTGCTCAAGTGGTCTTGATGAGCTAGTGTTTGTATCCACAAGATAATCTTTGAGTATATTGTTGTGAAAAATGAAAGTTTGGCCTTGCTTTTAGTTGAAAAGCTCAGATTCAATACAAAAACACTCAATCTGTTCCAGTTCAACCAATCCTTTTTTTTCTGATACTGACCTCCATCCTCGTAGTGCAGAAAGTGAGAGAAAAGTGGAGGACATGAAGAGTTCAGAGAGTATTATATTGAGAAGGATTTTGCTTGGATCTTGGCCTTAATAATAAAACCTTTTACCAACACAGTACTGTATGTGCTGGGTGAAAGAACAACATTTTGCCGTGGTTTGGAAAAGAGATTTTTCAATTATGTTTTAGGGTAAGCTCCAAGATATAAAATAGGATATTAAACAGAGTTAACACAAGCAAGCCCTGTGAAATACTAGATAAATGTCCAATATTTCATCCCACCTCTCGCTTTATGACAGCTGGGATAGAATGGATGGATGGATGGATGAATGAATAATGACTAGTACACTAAATCAAATGAGATTTTTTTTACTCCTAAGTTCTTTTATGTCCCTCCTCTTGCTCCCAACCAGTCACAGCAGGTGGTTGCTCCACCCTCAGCTTGGTTCTGCTGGAGGTTTCTTCCTCGTTGGGTGTTGTCTGGTTAGTGCAGCTTTCTCTCATGTTGTCTGTATTTCTACTTCTTTTTTGGTTCTTTACTCTTGGTCTTCAGCAAAGTATTGACATTTGTGAGGTCAGTCAACAAAAAGGCCTGGCTCACAGTCCCTGCTCTAACTCATCCCAGAGATGTTCTCTTGGGTTAAGTTGAGACCAGTCAAGTTCTTCCACACCAAACTCGACCTTGCATTTTACACTTGTATGAAATCATGTTGGAACAGGTAGGGGGCATCTCCTATCTGTTCCAACAAAGCTCAGAGCATGAAATTGTCCAGAATGTCTTGGTATTCCATATGGAAAAGATATATATAAATCTTATAAAGTTTGTATCTGTCTTGTGTGAAACTTGTATGAAAAGCATATGTTGTGGCCATTTTTTGTTGAATGTTTATAAAATGCAATTTGTATTCAATTTTGTTTTTTCTTTAAAGGTGTAAGAATATACTGACCTGGTTTTGTTATGTAAATTTGTAATTAATTTTATTGGAGAAGCTTTTGGAAAGTGATTGGTTTATTAGCTTATGGACCCTCCCATTAATCAAGAGATTAAGAGCACCCTGGATGGGTGTGGTAAAGAGGTTTTTTGTTTGCCAAATGTCAGATGGGAAGACGGGAGGGTTAGAAAATGATTTTTTTGACCACTTTTGAAGTTGTTAAAGCAAATTAAGTTAACTTTCGCTTAATTTTAAGTTTTAAGAAGTTATTTGGCTGATTTCTGTTTATACTTTTCCACGAAATAAACGGCATATGATTTTTAAACAATGGAATCAGAAGTGCGTTCTAAAACAAACCTCCCGTTGCCACCCACGGCCTTTTCTTGGACTTTTTTGGTGTTTGGAACGTAAAAGGCCGCGACATTTAAGTCAAAAAATCATTTTGACTCGCTTGGATGTCAACTTGGAAGATGGGAAAGCTTGCAAGATTGGACTTGGAAGATTGGATCTTCGCAGAATGGACTGAAAAAATGACGCAAAGTTCGTGAGTAAATGCGAAACTTTGTTTGGATCAACCGAGATGCTGAGCTGCAACATGAAACATTTGTATTACACAATTATCTTTTGGACCTTGTGAAGCGAATTTTGTCAAAACGCAGAGCGAAGCTTGGCGTTCTGACAAGAAAACAAAATGACATTAATGCTCTCATTGATGCTGGAGAATCAAAAGCCTCCATAGATGAACACATGAGAACATTTAATGATTATTTGGGAGAGTTTATTGATTTACAGACTTCAGTTCAAAAATTGCTGAACGATGATGGAAAGGAAACAGATCACAGCGATTGGTATGAACCTAAGCTGATCAGTTTTAAAGACTTTCTGCATGAAATCGACACTTGGATAAATGCAGACCCTGATCCACAAAAGGATGAAGTTGCAGCCTCTAATGTTGAATCAAAGGTAGCATCTCATGACAGTGACATTGCGCCGCATAATAGTGTCTCACAAGTAGCGCAAGAAGCGAGCGACATGATTTCTGAACGAGTTGCTAAACCTGGCAGCAAGGGCTCTAGTAAAGCGCCCAGTAATGTTACTGCAGCCTTAAGTTTAAGGAGTAAAAGCTCGCGTGTGGCTTCAATTGCGCTGCTGGAAGCTGAAGTGGAAAGAGCCGCTTTAAAAGCGGAGGTGGACGCACTGCAAGAAAAACATGCGTTCGAACTGGAAGAAGTTCAATTAAAAGCAAGAAAAGAAGCATTGGCTCTAAGAACTAAGTTGGATAAGGCTGATGCAAAAATGCAAATTCTCACCTCTGCTCAGGATCGGCAGAGCCTTGCATCCAGGGCTGAGGTTGAATCAGAAGGCATCCCGCCTACAGCTCCTTCTGGAACATCTACTGAGTTTATACTTGCTGCTACAGCTCAAAAGGCTCCAAGAACAAAGAAAGCCCCTTTAGTTCATTCTCCTTTGCCAATGCCCCTAGAGACACATACACCTGCTAAGGTTAAACCAGAAGGGGAAAGCCCAAGGCCAATCTCTTCTCAGGTTGATGTTCACAGCAGTGCCCTAACAGAGATTATGAGAAAGCAAAATGAGATTACTCAGATGCTTGTAAAACAACAGAGGTTGTCACTGCTTCCAGCTATAGAAATTCCTGTTTTTGGTGGTGATCCTTTGCATTTTAGATCCTTAAGGCTTTTGAGCAAGGAATAGAAACTAAAACTGATAATATGCAGGATAGGCTTTATTATTTAGAACAGTTTACTACAGGGCAGCCCAGAATTTTAGTGAGAAGTTGCATGCACATTAGTCCACAGACAGCTTATGTTGAGGCAAAAAAGCAGCTTGAGTGGAACTTTGGTAACAGAGCAAAGATAACGTCTGCATTTATAGACAAGGCTCTTAACTGGTCGGTTTTAAAGTCTGATGATGCTTCAGCATTACGAGCTTACACATTCTTTCTAAGAAGCTGCTTCAACACAATGGATGAAGCTGGGTTTCTTGATGAGCTGGAAAACTCAACCAATATGAGGATTCTTGTTTCAAAGTTGCCTTTTAGACTTCGTGATAAATGGCGACTAATAATCGTTGATATAACAGAAAAGTGCGATCGCAGAGCAGGATTTAAAGATCTTCTTGATTTTCTTGAAAAGCAAACAAGAGCTGCATTAGATCCTGTTTTTGGAGAGAGTCAAAACACAAAAGAAAAGATAGCTTCAAAACCATCAAAGACACCGCTTAAAACTAAAAGCAGTAGCTTTGCTACTTCTGTTGCTGTAGTTTCAGAACAGAACAATGACAAACACAAACCGGAATGGATTCAGATAAGCCATGAAGATAAAGGGTTAGATCAAACTCAGTGCTTGTTTTGTGACCAAACTCATTTTTTGGACATATGTAACTCATTCAAACTAAAAGCCAACAAAGAAAAGGTGACATTCCTTAAGAGTAAAGGTTTATGCTTTGGTTGCTTACAGAGAGGCCACATGAGTAAAGCTTGTCCACATCGTTTGACGTGCCACACCTGTAACAAAAATCACCCTACTGTTCTCCACATAGACTCAAAAGAACGGCAGTGGCAAGCAGCTAAAGCTGAATGTAAAGAATCATCAGTCTCAAATGCTCTTGTTTCTTTGAACTTTGGTAGCCATACTGGGGCCAGGTCTAATGAATGTGCCTTGTCAGTTGTTCCAGTAAAAGTGAAGTTGGAAAATGGGACGAAGGTTGTGGAGACGTACGCCTTTCTTGATCCCGGCAGCTCTGCAACTTTTTGCACTGAGGCGTTGATGATGCAGTTAAATGCATCTGGAAAGAAAGTGCAAATCATGTTAAAGACTATGGGTCAGGAAAGGCCAGTAAGTAGCTATAAACTTTTTGGTATGGAAGTAGCTGCTTTGAAACAGAATGAGTATTTGAGGTTGCCTGTTGTGTACACTCAAAAGTTTATTCCTGTCACTAAAGAAAATATCCCTAAAGAAGAAAACTTAAGAAAATGGCCTCACTTAAAGGATGTTGAGTTGACACCGATAAATGCTGGCATTGGGCTGCTTATTGGTGTAAATTCTCCCAAAGCGCTGGAACCTTGGAGAATCATTAACAGTGAGGGTAATGGACCCTATGCTGTGCTAACTCGTCTTGGTTGGGTTGTCAATGGGCCACTCAATCAGGGTAGTGAAAAGGATGAGCATGATGCTATTTTTGTCCAGGTAAACCGCATTTCTATAAGTAGTTTAGAGGAAATGCTGGTTAAGCAGTATAATCAAGATTTTGTGGAGAACCAGTGTAATGAGCGTGCAGAAATGTCTGTAGAAGATAAACAGTTCATGAACATAATGTCAGAGTCAGCTGTACTTAAGGATGGCCATTATTACTTGAAATTACCCTTTCGTAAACCTGGAGTAAGAATGCCAAACAACAAGCAGGTGGCTCAGCAGAGGGCGCAATATCTGCTAAAACGGTTTCAGAAGGATCAGTTATTCTTTGAAGAATACAAAGAATTCATGCACAATGTTAGTATGGAGGGACATTCAGAAATCATACCAAAAGAACAGTTGAAGAATGAGGAAGGAAAGGTGTGGTATATACCTCATCATGGGGTCTACCACCCCCGCAAGAAAACACTGCGTGTTGTGTATGATTGTGCTTCAACATTTTCTGGAACATCACTGAACAAAGAGCTATTACAAGGCCCAGATCTGACTAGCACTTTATTAGGTGTGCTGATTCGCTTTCGGCAGGGTCCAATAGCGCTTATGACAGACATTAAAGGGATGTTTCATCAGGTCAGAGTAGCTGAGGAACACATAAACTTTTTATGTTTTCTCTGGTGGCCCGATGGTGACATCACAAAACAGCTGGTGGAACATAGAATGCTAGTCCACATTTTTGGTGCAGTATCCTCCCCCAGCTGTGCCACCTATGCACTACTAAAGACTGCTGATGACAACCAACATCTGTACCCAGAGGAGGTTATACATACAATCAGGCATAGTTTTTATGTAGATGACTGTCTTAAATCTACTCAGTCTGTTGAGCAGGCCATCTCACTTTATCAGCAGCTTACTGAGGTGTGGGCCAAGGGGGGATTTAAGCTCAATAAGTGGGTATGTAGTGATCGCTCTGTCCTCTGTCAGATCCCGGAGGAAAATAGAGCCACAGGTGTAAAGATGCTGGACCTTAGTCGGGATCAGCTACCCACAGAAAGAGCTCTCGGTGTGCAATGGGATATTGAACGTGATGTTTTCACATTCAGTATTGTGAACAAGAACAAACCACTTACAAGACGTGGTATTCTGTCCAATGTCAGCTCCATTTACGACCCTTTGGGTTTCTTAGCTCCAGTCATTCTGCCTGCAAAACAAATTCTGCAACATCTATGTAAACTGAGGTTTGGCTGGGATGAGACAATACCAGCAGAAATGGCACAAACTTGGCAAAAATGGGTTGAGGATTTAGTTCTTCTTAACAAGTTTAGTATTAGTAGATGTGTCACACCCAAAGGATTTGGGGAGATAAAAAGTGCACAGCTGCATCACTTTTGTGATGCCAGTGAAACTGGGTATGGTGCTGTATCATATCTTAGGCTATCTAATAGCAAGCAGGAAGTGTGTGTGTTTCCTTTATTATTGGTAAAGCAAGGGTGGCGCCGTTAAAACAAGTCACCATCCCACGTCTTGAGCTGGCTGCTGCAGTTTTAGCTGTGCGCTTGGACAAAATGCTATCAGTTGAACTTAATCTTAATCTGAGTGAGTCAGTCTTTTGGTCTGACAGCACAACTGTGCTACAGTACATTGCAAACACAACCACACGGTTCAAAACGTATGTAGCTAATAGAGTTTCCACCATTCATGCTTTGACAAAAGTTGAGCAGTGGAGGTACATCAGTTCAAAGCTGAATCCAGCTGATGCAGCCTCTCGAGGAATGACAGTTGGCTGTTTCCTGAAATCTTCCACCTGGATCAGTGGTCCAGAATTTCTCAGTAAACTTGTTGTTCACTGGCCTGTAGGCATGAATTGTGTATCTGTCCATTTGGAAGCTGACCCAGAAATAAAAGGGGAGGGCCTGATGTGTGCAGCTGTGCTGAAAGAAGATGTGTGTCCCACTACTAAGCTGCTGTTGTACTTCTCCAGCTGGACAAAATTAAAAAGGTGTGTGGCATGAATCCTGAAAGTAAAAGAAAGACTTAAACTGCAAACAAGGAAAAGACAGAAGTTGCTGGGCACGCACTGTGGAAGTCAAATATGTGTTAAGCAAGATGATAAATGGAACACTCTGCTCAAAACTGAGGATTTGTCCAAGGCTGAGGAAGCTATAGTGAGCTTTGTGCAGAGAAAACATTTTGCTGATGAAATGACTGCCCTAAACTCTGGCACTGTAAGGAAGTCAAGTCATCTGTATAAGCTTGATCCTGTAGTTGCTAATGGTGTCTTGAGAGTGGGTGGAAGACTGAGCAAAGCGGATTTACCTGAGGAAACAAAACATCCTGCAATTTTGCCAAAAGAAAGCCATGTTTCAAAGCTTATTCTTCAGCATAGTCACGAAAAGATTGGTCACAGAGGAAGAAATCACATGCTTTCAACACTTCGCCGTCAATACTGGATCCCTCATGCTAATTCAGCAGCTAGAAAAATAATCAGAGATTGTATAGTGTGTCAAAGACAATGGCAAAAGCCAGGTGAGCAGAAAATGTCTGATCTTCCTATTGACAGAATCTCAGCTGATCTTCCACCATTTACTTATGTTGGTGTTGATTATTTTGGACCAATAGAAGTAAAGAGAGGCAGGAGTCTTGTTAAGAGGTATGGAGTTCTCTTCACATGCCTAACCTGTCGTGCAGTCCACCTTGAGGTGGCACATTCTCTTGATACAGGCTCCTGCATTAATGCCATCAGGAGATTCATCTGCCGCAGAGGACAGGTCAAAGAAATCCGGTCAGACAATGGAACCAACTTTGTCAGCTCAAATCGTGAGCTATGTTAGAGCTAAACCAAAGTAAAATCCAAAAAGGTTTAGCACAGGATGGCATAAAGTGGACCTTTAGCCCGCCCTATGGGGCCCATCATGGTGGCGTATGGGAGCGCTTGGTGCAAGAAATAAAGAGAATATTATACTCTATCACAAACCAGCAAGTACTAGATGATGAAACCTTGCATACAGTTTTTGTGAAGTGGAGGCTATACTGAATGACCGCCCAATCACACCTTCTTCTGACGATCCCAAAGATGTAGAAGCTCTTACTCCAAATCACTTGCTCCAGTTAAAAGGCAAACCTGTGCTGCCACCAGGTTTATTTAAAAAAGAGGATCTGTATCTGCGAAGACGATGGAAACAAGCCCAGTATATTGTGGATCTATTCTGGAAAAGGTGGGTGAAAGAATACCTTCCTATGTTGCAGGAACGACAGAAATGGAACAAGATTCGTAGGAACTTTTGCATTGGTGATGTTGTGCTTGTTGTTGATGGAGCTGCACCAAGAAATTCTTGGCCCATTGGCCGCATCACTGAAACCATGGCCGATGCACACGGAGTAGTTCGCCGTGTTAGAGTTAAGACACGAACAAATGAGCTGGAGAGGCCAATCAACAAAATATGTCTCCTGGTGGAGGCCATCTAGAGGAAACAATGAATGTTTGCCTCCAACTGAGCCAAGTTCTGGAACCTCTGGCTCTACATTTACACTGACACTCACTTTGCTCTACACTCCATTATGCAACATACACCTTTTTTGAATACACACAAAGCAAACGCATGAACATCAGAGACTTGAAATCATAGAACATTGACCTTTCCTTTTGTTTGGTTTTTAAGAAGACCTATACGGATGGACTACTGAAGAAAATTATTGGTATTGCATTTTGTGATGGCCACTTAGACAGATTTAATTCATGTTACACAGGAATTAGGGGCCGGAATGTTGTGGCCATTTTTGTTGAATGTTTATAAAATGCAATTTGTATTCAATTTTGTTTTTTCTTTAAAGGTGTAAGAATATACTGACCTGGTTTTGTTATGTAAATTTGTAATTAATTTTATTGGAGAAGCTTTTGGAAAGTGATTTTTTTATTAGCTTATGGACCCTCCCATTAATCAAGAGCTTAAGAGCACCCTGGATGGGTGTGGTAAAGAGGTTTTTTGTTTGCCAAATGTCAGATGGGAAGACGGGAGGGTTAGAAAATGATTTTTTTTTTTTTTTTACCACTTTTGAAGTTGTTAAAGCAAATTAAGTTAATTTTCGTTTAATTTTAAGTTTTAAGAAGTTATTTGGCTGATTTCTGTTTATACTTTTCCACGAAATAAACGGCATATGATTTTTAAACAATGGAGTCAGAAGTGCGTTCTAAAACAAACCTCCCGTTGCCACCCACGGCCTTTTCTTGGACTTTTTTGGTGTTTGGAACGTAAAAGGCCGCGACAGCATACAAGAGTGAAAACAGATATAAGATCCTTTGAAAAATTATATAATGAAACTTGTATGTTTTGGATACTTAATAAAACAATATATGAAAGTAATGAGAAAGTGGCCACTTTCATGAGTAAATCATGTAAGCCTTATATGATTTACTCCTGAAAGTGGCCACTTTCATGAGTTAAATCATATACGTTTTTACTATTTCTTTTCCATATGGGATGAACTACCGGAACTAAGAGGCAGAACCCAGTGGCTGGATTCTTTACACCACTGTATCTGACACTTTGCAATCACTTGGAGATGTAAGCCTTGGATGCAGCTTGTTTGCCATGGAAACTCATTTTAATAAGCTCTCTGTCCACTGTGTTTGAGCTAATCTGATAATGGAGGTTGAGGTCAATTGAGTCAATTGCTACAGACCTCCAATGTCTGCTGACCCAGCTCTGTGATTTTACGTGGCCTACCACGTTGTGGTTGAGTTGCTGTTTTTCCCAGTTGCTTCCAATTTGTTTTAATAACACTTACAGTTAAGGAATATTTAGTAGAGAAAAAATTCCATCACTGGACTAGTTGCACAAGTGGCAACCTATGATGGTACCACGTTGGAATTCACTGAGTTCCTTAGAGCAACCCAATCTTTCACAAATGTTTGTAGAAGAGTCTGCATGTCTAGGTGCTTTTGTACACGTGCAGCCATGGACGTGACTGGAACACCTGAGCTCAACAATTTATAATTGGGAGGGTGAATACTTCTGGCAATATACTGTAGCATTATTTAGCCCTTATGTTACCAAATCATTGTCTGGAGCACATATCCCTGAGGCGTACCATAACTCTGCCTTTTTGTGTAAATTCTTCTACTTGCATTGTTGCCTTGGAAACTGTTTGTCTATGTATTTTTTACGTCAATTTTTAGATACCACCAGGATCAATCATTGCTTTATTATTGGTTTGCTGCTAGCACAGCTGCTAATTACTGCTTGCATTGTATCTGAAATACCTACAAAGCCCCTGTGTAAATTTACTGCTGATTTCTTATTATAGTATTATATTATTAGAGATTTACATTTTTGCATCTCCCTTAACATCTACACTATTTACAACTCGAATAACGATAACTCATTGCAATATTTCTCCAGTTGTGCATAAAGAGCAATTTTTTCTTATTTTTAAATCATTATGCCAAATACAAAGTAATATAAACATATGTGAGTAAAGCATATTGTGTATCCACCAATGGGCACTTCAGCTTCTTAAGATGATATTACAGCATACTAATGTTCCACTTCACATTTTTATCCTTGGAGTCTAAGTAGGACCATATGATTCACAGTTCAAAATAATCCCTATTTATCTTAGACTGGGCTTTGAAGCAGGTCCATAATTCATCCAAAATCTGGAACGAGAATTTGAGCTGGCTTCACCCACACATTAAGCAAACTTTCATCTGACTGGCTGATTGGTATAAAGGCTGAGATGACCATATTAGGATATCCCGCTGATATCAAACAGAACCACAAGAGTAATGGAGCCCTTTGGGTCTTAGGTGTAACTTTTCCATAAATCAACAACATTATTTGGAATCTATTTTTAAACAAACAGATCCAGTTTATCTCCCATCAAAATTGGTCCTTTTCTAAGATTGGCAGAATACACAGTGGGGAGTGTTGATAGCTCGCCACAGAGGAGAATGGAACTTAAGCTCTTTAATTGGATCAGGCAACAAAAGAATTGTTTACTGTTGTTGAAGCATAAGAAGATCTGAGAGACTGAGGAGGAGAAAGAAACAGAACAAGAGGAAATGAAGAGGAAGAGAGAGGTAACAGAGAGTTGGTAGATAATACAGGAGGGGAGGGGAACGCTTAAAAGTAATGGCGACAAACAGACAGGATGGAAAAGAAAACATGCAAAGTAATACTGTTAGGAAATCAAAAAACAGGTTTAAGAGAGACATCAACCAAGAATAAAAGACTAGGAAGAAATGGAATATATGTGATTACTTGCGCTCTGAGCCCCCGTCAGTAAATTAGAGGCAGGCCCCCGTGCAGACAAACGTGATGGCTTTTTTTACTCGATTCAGATTGGAGCTCAAGGTTTGAGAAAAAAGGCCCAACATTCCTCTCTCTCTTTGCACACTATGACTGAATGTAAAATGTTGGTGTGTGAATATGGAGAGAATGCTCTGGGTGTTTGTGTGGCAGATATTTTGTTTGTGAGTGATGAACTGGAATAGCCCCAACTAGCTGCAAATTCATGATAGAGAGTAACAATCCCTGCATTCTGATTAAAGTAGCTTTCTGTGGACAACAGACATTTGAATATTATTTTTAATCAAAACAGTCTGACAGCATCAGAGGAGATCTTGACTGAGTTTCAACCCATGCACCAAATGTTGCTTCATCAAAGCCGGCAGAGGGTTCTTTGCCTTCAGTGCTTCTACACTGACTGTTTAAATGGATGTAAAGCTGTAAATCTTATTCAACATAAGATTTAACATTATCAGGCATCATTGTTAAAGGTACTGTCAGACAGACTTATGACAGTGACAAAGAGTGAAGAAGTGATATATGTGAAAAATAATTTTTATGGGACTCAATCCTGTGGAAAAACTCAAAACCTTCATTCTATAGAAACTCACTAGTAGGTAACAGCCAGGTGTTGCTAGTCATATGCAGAAAATAAGTATTCTAGTGTCAAATGTGAGGCCATCTGTTTGACAGCTAAAGACTGAATCATACATTATGACAATGATCCCAAGAAAATCTAAAACAAAAGGACTGAAAAAGAAAAGAATTGAGATGTTGGAATGACCCAGACGCCATCCAGACCGGATTAAAATGCTGTGCTTGTGAATGTAGTGTTTCAACAGGATTTGATTCATAGCCATTATATGTTATTAGGTATGACTTAAGCACCGATTATATGTTAAATGTACGTGAGTCTGCTAGGGTCCGCTCAGGTCTCGGTGATGTAAATTTTGTCATCAGATGGTTAACATGCCCAAGTTTTCTTGGGCAAGATACTCAAACCCAAGTTGCTTCCAAAGCATTCATCAAAGTGTGACAGAAAGCACTTAGAAATAGAAAACGTGGGTGTGTGAATAGGTGAATGAGGCTTTAGTGGTGGTGGTGGTGGTCAGAAGGGCTGATGGCGCAATATGGCAGCCTCGCTTCTGTCGCTACAACTGTAGCTTTCCTCCACCAGTGTGTGAATGTGTGTGTGAATGGGTGGATGACTGGGTGTGTAAAGCGCTTTGGGGTCCTTAGGGGGGACTAGTAAAAGCGCTTTACAAATACAGGCCATTTACCATTTTAGTATAAAGGAACCAATCTATAAAATGAAAATAACATTTTAGAACTGAGTAGCCACTATTATTTTCAACATAAATGTAGACAACACTAAGACTGTGATGACACTTTGATCACAGGGGAACTTTATCATCAAAGTCTGGGCTCTTCTCTTTGACTCAAACACACCCACAAACATACAGCAGCCAATAAAGAAGCAGAGATATAACCAGGACAGTGAACTGAGCTGAAAGCAGCACAGCTCATGAAGTTCACAGGAAATAGCCAATAAGAGTCTGTTATGACACCACAGATTTAACAAGTGAAGAATATGTAGTCAAGTGACAGTGCTGTTTAATTAAAGACAGGTTACAGCAAAAACTCTGCCTGCCTGCAACAAACTACTTGTTTAGTTTGCCACTTGCTTTAATTGGTTGCAAATAGAAATCCAGTGGCAGAGGATAAAGTGAGCCCTCAGTTCCCTTTTGGGTGAACTCAGTAAACGGTGTCCTGATGAGTTTATGCTCCCAGTTGCTAATTTCAAGCATACAACATGAGCTCATTTTGTAAATTACAGTCCCCATTAGAGCAAAAAAAAAAAAAAGAGCTGGGTATGCTTTAAGCTGAGCTTTGACAGTCACGACCCTAATAGCATACAATGTGCCGCCGTTGTTCAGATAGAACTTCATGTCATAACACCAAAATGCTCAGCTTAGGGCCTCACAACAGGACATCATTAACTAATGGGTTAGCATTTACAGTCCATTAGTACACTAACACTGAGTTTTATTAACTTGAAATCATTATTACAGTTCCATTTAATTTTATGTGTATGTAGTTCTGAATCACAATCAAGGTACTTTGTAAGGTAAAGACCTTCTTTGAGCAAGCACTTGGTGACAGTGGGAAAGAAAATCTCCCTTTTAACAGGAAGAAACCTCCAGCAGAACCAGGCTCAGGGAGACATGCTGTGGAAGGGAACCAGAGATAATTAATAACTATGATTGAATGCAGAGAGGTGTATAAACACACAGAGAGTGAAAACAGGTGAGTGAAGAAGAAATGCTCAGTTTAGCATGGGAAGCCCCGAGACGTCTAGGCCTATTGCAGGGTAACTTAGGGTCACCTGATCCAGCCCTAACTATAGTCTTTATCAAAAAGTAAAATGTTAAAGCTAATCCTTAAATGAAGCAGTTGTTTGTGTCCCAAAATCCAAACTGGAAGCACAGAAGAGGGGACTGAAAGCTGAAGCCTCTGGGAACCTGAGAGTCTGAGACCAAAGTAAGATGTAATAACCTGAGTTTACTCTGAAGATCAAGCAGGAAATTAGAAGTCATCCAGGTCTTTATGTCTTTAAGATATTCCTGCATTTTAACTAATTAGTATGTGCCATTTGGTTTCATGGAAACTTCATGCACAAAGGCCCCAGCCAGATGACGGAGTCAAACGCAGAATTTTCTTGATATTAGGTAACAGTGCTAACACCCGTGCTACTGTGGCGTCATCATAGAGAGCTGCTATCTCTGAGATGGTCACCTCACACCCTGTCAGTTAACCATGGGAGAGAAGTCCAATCCACCTGCAGTTCAAACCTTTGGTTTAACAAAGGCAGCCAATCTGGGGAACGCTGGCTTAAGGTGAAGGGGAAAGGATTTAAACTAGCTTCTTTTAGATTACTAAATAACGGACTGCACAAAGCCCCGGTGTAATATACAGGATTTTGAACAGTAAATAAAAATATGGAGTAGAAAAAATCTGAAGAAAATGCTTGAAAATGTGTTAAGATCTGACATATTTAGGAAGAACACATTGTTAACATGATTTTAAGCATATTGTTGGATGTATGTTGACTCACAGCAGATTTGACTGACTTAGAGACATTGTTACTGGCCTAAACAGAGGCACTCTGGAGAAAACTAAGTTGTTTGGTATTATGCTGCCTGAAGCTAATCTCCTCTAAACTTCAACAGAAAGTGATATTCAAACTCCAATACCTGCCCCACAGTGATTTTGCAGACAGTGTAGTCTTGAGCCTCATTTCAATTTGCTTGTGAGTTTCAGATAATCTCAGATTTATTATTTGTTTGGTTGTTTCCACTCTGAAATATGTGGTTTGACAAATGACACGCTTGTATCACACCATTTCACTTGTCGGTACTCTCTACCCCTTCTTAGAAAGTATCTCTTCACTGCCTCAAACCCTATAACGGATGATGCAAGTTCACACCAATAGATGGCAAGACTCATTAAAGCCAGAAGACCTTTAATCAGTCCCACAGATTATAAACTGTGAAACTCTAAAAGTAGATACTGAACTCAGTGAGAAATGAACTTTATAATTACATTACCATATCAGAAGGAGTTTTTACGTTTTATGACACCACACTGGTGGCACTAATCATATTAGGGGGAGACGGGTCCGCCAATAGGGCTGAGGTCCAACAACTGGTCACGTGGTGCTCAGAACAGAATCTGGTTCTTATACTAAGAAGAAAAAAGAAATCATCATAAAACTGGTCTGCCAACGCTACAGCTGCAGTTCAGTAAACTCAGCACCACCACAGAAAGTATCCTGGTGGACTGTGTAACAGTGTGGTATACTGGATGCTCTGCAGCAGATACAAAAGACTATCCACAGGGTAACAAGCACAGCACAAAGACCACTGGTACAGGTGACACACCTCCCAAGAGCTTTAAAAAAACACTAAGGATAGTTCCCACTCTAGATGCTTGCTGTGTGACCTGTTGCCCTGTGGTAGATACTACAGGTCTGTCAAGACAAGGACAGTTTTTTATCCAAGTACAGTCACTGTTAAAAATCACTTTTATCACAGTGCACCATTGTACTTTTTATTTGATATTTGACTGAATATCCATAGTTATTTATTATATTCCACTTGAAAAAGCCTGCCTTGCTGCTCAAATTACTTTGTTTTATTGTGTGAATGGTACTTTTTTATCTAATCTTAGTAGCACCTCAATGTCACAGTGTCTTATAATGCAGTGATCCAGATCCAGCTCAGCACAACTGAAATTATAATAGATGCCTAAGACATAATTGATGACTACTTTATGATGTAGCATAGAAGACCCCAAGGTGAGAAGCTGGGCTGCTGCATGAACAATCAGACGCACTCTTCCTCCTCGATAGTGGTACGAGTGAATCAGGGCAGATACGAGAGCTAGGTCCAATAAGGAGGAGATGAGGGGTGCAGCTGAACACTGAGCTTTTCCTAAGAAGGTCCTAACTGAGTGAAGCATCTGCGTGGCAGCCGTTATAAGAGCTGTTCAAATTCTCCAGAAACTAAGGAAAGGTATTTTAGTCCTTCCTCTCATCGCCTCTTTTAACAAAGGATACACTAGACCTTTATCAAAGAAGATAATTACAACCCATAATTCATAGCGACATACCATCTGACTGTTAATTAAAATGACCAACAAAACTGACAAAGTGGTGCAGATCGTGTAAATATTAATTAACAGTCTGCTTTCCATTTCATGCCATGACCTGCTGATATGAATTTCTGAACATCACACAGCTGTAATCTGCTTCTTGTTGAGGTATTGAGTTGCATTTTTATAAGCTTTCTAAATCAAGATAATGAGCTATATGAGTTGATCACAGGGCATTTGAACTTCACAATAGTCGAGCTTGCATTAGTCTTTCTCTTTTTCTTTAATAAGCAACCTTTGTAATGAAGTCAGCTTTTTGCAGATTGTTCACATTTTGATGGCGAGCTTGAAACAACACAGAAAAAGCACACTGTGGTGAAGTGAGGCCCATATTTTGTAGTTCATCTTCTGGACATTGTAGTTTCAGCACAGCAGACTTATTAATTCTCCTTTACACCTTCCCTTGGCCTCATAACATTTCCCTCCGATGTCAAGGAAAAGTGATTAGGAAGAGAAGGTAGGAGGTAATTTTTTGGAGTATTTGACCACATCCCAGGTAATCTAATACAACAGTGGCTGCAAGTTTAGGATGCTGCAGACACTGACAGTAACCTTGTTTCTCTTTATGAAGTGGTGGGGAAGCAGGCTTAGATGGAGGAAAGAGACAAGCCAGAGCTGGTGATTTGCTAGGGGGCTGAAAACTTAACCAGCCAACCCTAACTACTGGGTGGAATAATAAATAATAAAAAAGAAAGCTTTGCTTGTATAGTGCTGTCCAAAACCTAGCTGCAAAGGGCTGTGTGCAATAAAATAGATAACAAAGAAACTTTGTAAAGAAAACTGAATCCGTGAAGGCCCTTAGGACCCACAGCCAACTTCTTATATGCATGCTGTGCTATAAAAGTATTTGCCCCCTTTTGCATATTTGTCAGAATTATATGCTTCAGCTCTTTAATACCAGTATTTCTTTCCTGACATTCTGTTTATCACATCAACATTATTGTTCACTTAAAGGAGTTTCACACTGTGTATCCTCACTTCACTGTTCTCTCACCACCCTTTGTTCATCTTTAATCTTCCCCACAATCTAAGCTCTCACATGCAAATGGCAACAACAATGACACAGAGAAAAGGTCTTCTCCAGAGTGTCAAAGTACTTTGCATGGCAGAGTGAAACAGCATTAGGTGGTCATTCCCAGTCACGGTCATGGCTCCTGGTGTCTGTGCCATTTACAGAGTCATAATTCCAACGCTGGTCTCCCTCTGCGCTGTCACCTTTGGAGCTTGGCACGCTCTCTTCATCCCTCGATTTCTGTTCCAACGTGGCTGTAGATTTAAGGCAGAGCACGTCGTACACCTTAGTTGTCTCCCTCAACGGCGAAACTCTTTCATTTTATTTAAGATTTTGCTGTTCTCAATCTCATGACAATCTCCTGGAAGCCCAGTGGTGCAGCCCACTGTCGTTTGTCTGCTGTCCTGCAGATGGTCCCTGCCTCTCACTGGTCCTCTTGAAGCGTTCTCTCCCAGTCATGGTCTGCATCTGCACCTCAGTCTCTTCTTCCATATCCCTCATGTCACGGTCTCTGCAATTTAAAAATGAAAACTTCCCAGAAAACCCTCTTTTGCCCTCTGTCAGCTTAACACAATTAGACATGCACAATAAAGTTGTGCATTGTCTCTTAAAAATTCCAGGGCTTCTCCCCTGGAGTAGTTTCACTCCAGGCCCTGTCGTAAGAAAAAACATTAGCCAGTGATGTGTCCTGCTGTAAATCATGTGATTAGATCCCACGATTAACCCTCTGCTGTGGAAAAAGTGATGTAGATGTTAGCGCAGCGCATCTGTATGCACACTTTCTCACAGTGACCTCTGCACTGTAAACAATACAAGGTCATGAATAACACACTGCTGGTAAATTCACAAAGACACAGAAAGTGGCAATTAAAAGGTTAAGTCAGCACGGCCCAAAAGCTCATGCAACCTACTGCTGTCATCTTTCTGCTCCTGTAAAAAGAAACATACATACATACATCCACCCTTTGGTCAGGTCTAGGTGCAATCTTGCATACTGGTGTCAAGTCAATGAAAGCTTTTGTCAGTCCAGTCAGTCCCCATTTTTTATTTGCTGACAGTAGAACCTCTCGTGACGCAATAAGTTTCTACTGCCAGCAATGACGTCATTTCAAAAAAGGAAAAAAAAAAAGAATTTAGACTGGATTACCTCGCTGAATCCTTTTTGGCAGGGACTTGTTTTGTGATTGTCCCAAATAAGTGGCTTTCTCCCAAGCCCATCTTAATTTTGGAGAAGCTCACTTGCGATTGATCAACATGTTGTGTAGCGCTTTCGATCCAGATCTTGCAGGCCTGCTTGAAAAGGAGAAAACTGCCAAACAAAAATCTCAGTGCACTGTTAAAATCAAAAAATATGAAGGCCTCTTTTAGAAGTTGTCTAAGCGTACTCTCTTAGAATGATAGATCAAAACAAAACTAATTGGCAGGTTCAAAGTGGTACCAAAAGAAAATGCATCAGTAAATCCCCAAAACTTTCATCCACCAGTCATACACCTCACACAACAGCAATATTCTATTAGATGATGAGTTTCTTCCCATGTACCCAGATGTGCATCATGATAAGACCTCCCCCACACATCAGAAACTCAATAATCTATTAATCTCCACTCATCTGACCCCCCTGCAGCATTCTGTTCACCCCTGCAATGATTCAGTTATCCTTCCCCAAAAATAATACTAGTTCACTACTCTGTGTATGACTTCTTAACCCACTAAGTGAACCGGACAAGATGATGGTAACAGAAATGCATGCTTAAAAATACTGTTTGATCTTCATTGCATGTGTGTTTGTGTTAGTAGGATTAATGCATTTTTCGGTTTGTGTAATTTTTTTGTACCTCTCCTCTTTGTGGTGCTCCAGACACTTTTCAATTCTCCATGCAAGGCAGTTGTTTTTTCTTCCCAGTTTCCTAAACCCAGATTTCATTCCCACACTAAAACAGTTTCCTCCATGTCCTCCCCTGCTCCTTCCACTGTAGTCTCATCTCATCTCCCCCCCCCCTTGCAGCAGTCCAGTGAGAGTCAGTTGTCTTTCAGCTTTGTTCTGTGTTTTCCACTGTCTCATCTTGCCATTTTCTCCAAAAGTGGTAAATGTCCAACTCAGGCAGTCTTTTCAAAGGTCTATTTACACACAGTGAAGTTGCAGCTCGTTGGAAATGTACATCAATCCATCCAGTCATGATGATGCCATTTATCTCCTTGCTGTCGCTGTCTTGCACAGCTGCTGCTGCTGGACCTTTTCTTCACTGCTCAGGATGCTGCTCTGAGCTCTTGAGATCCATCTCGTTGTTCTGGAACTGCATTTCTTGTCTTCAGGGAGAGATTTTTGGAGCTTGTGTTCTCATGGTGACAAACACGTGGAAGGTAAGCTGTAAAACAATTCAGCCAAAACCTGGCTTGAGTGTTTCTAATGGCGTTAACCTGTAATGTTCTTCCAACTGCTGCACGTGGAAAATTGATCCAGGTCTGCTCTTCACCTGCAAGTGACACACTGAGACATTTTGATCATTCTTCTCATTGCTTAAAACAACACGTCTCCCCTCTCTGGTTCTGAACTCCTCTTTCTTAAAAACCCAGAGAGATTGTAGTTGCCCTACGTTGAAAAACACCAAACCCTCTTCCTATTTTATTGCTTATTTTCATCAACAATTCTGCTAATTTTGTGTGTGTGTGTCCACCTTAGGGGAGCTGGTGTACCACCTTCTCCCGCTTGTTGGAAACAACTTTTACACACATTTCTACACTCCTCTCTTTTTTTTCCCCTTTCTTGTTTTTGTTCCCAATTTTCAACATTTTTAACCCCATTTTTCACTGTTTTTACACACACATCAACTTTTCCCACACAACCATTCTCTTTCATCTCACAACATACTGGTACTCACATTTCTTTCCATAGAGTCAAATATTCAGTTTTATCTCTGGCTGCTGGGTGAAACGTCCGCTGCTGCTGGATCTAGATCCCATATTTACATTCAGAGCGTCCCCTGCAATGGCCTTCTTCCCTTCTCGGCAGAAAAGTGCTAAAATACCGTCACTCTGCACACTGTATTGTGCAGACGTGATTATCAACAGTGGACTCGAACCACCGTTCCCTGTGATGGACCGGTGTTTTTGCAATTACTTTCTGGCAGACGATTGCTTTTCTTTGCACAACACCGGAACCGAACACAAGCCTGGGGACTAGAACCCCAGGATTTTCCTTCCGGAGCACCAAGCACTTCACGGCTCGGCCAGACAAAAAACTCCTCATGACTGTATACAAATGTAGCAGCACGAGGTGAGAGTAAAGTACATACTCTTCCGTTTAAAAGACAACGCCACCCCAGTACAGAGACGAGGTTCAATGATAAAATAAGTTGACAATTTATTAATTATTAATTAATTAATTAATTAATTAATTATTAATTAATTTCAAATTAGGATAATTTGTGGGGATAGGTTAATTGGATAATCCAAATTGTCACTAGGTGTGAATGTGCGAATGAATATGAGTGCGAATGGTTGTCTGTCCCTGTGTGTTGGCCCTGCGACAGACTGGCGACCTGTCCAGGGTGTACCCTGCCTCTCGCCCTATGACAGCTGGGATAGGCTCCAGCGCCCCCCGCAACCCTGAAAAGGATAAGCGGAAGTGAATGGATGGATAGAAATTAGGATAATTCATACTCAGTTCCTAAAAGCATTTACTCAAGTTACAATTCGGATTCAATCTGAGCAATTCAAATTCAAATTTAACTTATTCATATTCAGGTTCTGATGGCACAGATTTTTGCCCACACTTCTCGTACTTCCTAGTGTCCAGCTTCATGCCGACCACAGAGCCAGCTTTCCTGATTCGTTTTTCCAGCCTGGATGAGTCCTTCTTTGCTGTGCTGCTCCTCCAGCACACCATAGCATAGAACAGTACTCCTGCAACCACCGACTGATAAAACATCCTCAGGAGCTTCCTGAAGATGTTGAAGGACCTCAGCCTCCTGTGGAAGTACAGTCGGCTTTGGCCTTTTATGTACAAGTGCTGCATGTTGCATGACCAATCATAACTTTCAGTGCACTGTGAAAGTAAAAAAAAAAAGTAGGAAGGCCTAGTTAGGACATCTAAGCATGCTCTTCATCTTGGAAGAGTAATTCATACCAAAACTAATTGGCAGGTTCAACTTGGTAATAAAAGTGTTGGGTCTGTGTTTCCACAGGCCCCGCTAGTTTAGAGACTTATTCCTCATGAAGAACACAAGACAAAACAGAACATCTTCAACCGGTCTTTAACTCGCTAGCGAGGGAGAGCTTTGGTCAGAACCAGGCAGTGGAGCAATGCTCCTCACCTGTCTCTAGCCCAAATCCTTCAAAGAACAGCTTCTCCTCGCAGCTATTTATTAACAAACTGTTACAATACACAACACAACACAAGCACCTCCCACCGTAAAACCCCCCAATGGTTCTAAGACAAGGCAGTGTGTGTGTGTGTGTGTGTGTGTGTGTGTGTGTGTGTGTGTGTGTGTGTGTGTGTGTGTGTGTGTGTGTGTGTTGTTATGGAAACTCTAAAATAAAACTGCAACCACCAGGTGAGTGTGTCTTTAAAGTGAGGTTTATTGTAATAAAAACACTGCAGTGGAGAAAACCGTTCAGGTCAAACGCCAACCCGTTTTCTGAGGAAGGACACTGCCCTGAACAATTTTATACCTTTCCAAACACTCTCAAACAAAGAACATTCCACAACGTATCATATATCACTATACCCTCAGTCCAACTCATCCTTGACCCCCCCCCCCCCCACTCCAAGGAAAGTTACGACCATCCGCCACCTCCCTAAAACCAGGATGGCTGTAGACCTTCAACTTTATAACAGGGCCCCCTACCTAAACATTCACATCCCTCGATAAGCAGAGGGAGTCTCACTATCTTTTAATGTCTTTCATACAATGGTCTCACTGTGTGTGTAGAGCATAAGGCCCCTCTGTAGTGAACATGCATGAAAATATGAAATTATTATAACTAATGTGATATGATTACATACGTGATTAATACAACATGGACAAGTACAGTGTGTGTGTGTGTGTGTGTGTGTGTGTGTGTGTTTGTGTGTGCACAGAGTGGCTGGGGGAGGTGGTCAGGATCAAAGGAATCTCTTTGATCCTACTGCTTGAACTAAGACTTCACAAATTTAAGAACCACAATGACAACATTCAACAATTTGACTCCAACAAAAAGAAAATGCATCAGCCAGATAAATCCCCAAATCATTCATCCGTCAGCCACACACACCACACAAGGTTCAAGGTTCAAGGTTCAAGGTTCTTTATTTGTCACATGCATAGTTATACAAGTATAACACACAGTGAAATGTAGCCTGACACGCTCCTCGACATGTGCAAAAATTGGGGGGGGGTGTAGAGGAAGAACATTATATATATATATATATATATACAGACATATAGTATATACACTGGGTGAATGTGCAGTAGTAGCAGCAAGCAGGTGAATTCTGTACATTAATATGAATAGACATCTGACTATTTTACAGGATAGACAATATAAACATATTTAAAATTAAAGGAATTGAAATGTACATTGTACCTTGGTTTAGTGTCTGGAAGAGTCCTGACTCAGTCAATTATAGATGATGTGAGAGGGCGGGTGTGTGTGTTTAGGGCACGGATGGCTTGGGGATAGAAGCTCCTCTTGAGTCTCTCTGTCCTTGCCCGGAAGATGCGGAACCTTCTACCAGATTGCAGAAGTTGGAACAGTTTGTTGCCAGGATGGGACGGGTCCTTCAGTATCTGCGCTGCTCTAGTCCGGCATCTCCTGGTGTAGGTGTCCTGAAGCGGGGGGAGAGCAATCCTGCAGCAGCGTTCTGCTGTACGGATCACTCTCTGGAGAGCTTTTTGGTCCTTCACACAGCTGTTCCCAAACCACGATGTCATGTTCTGTGTGAGGATGCTCTCCACAGCGCCTGTATAGAAAATCCTGAGGATCTTTGGAGAGACCCTGAACTTCCTCAGTTGTCGTAGGTGATACAGGCGCTGCCTAGCCTTTTTGGTCTGGACCTGAATGTGGGCAGCCCATGTCAGGTCTGAGGAGATGTGGACACCAAGATACTTGAAGGACTGCACCCTCTCCACTGGAGCTCCATTGATGATGATGGGCTTGTAGTCTCTGTGCTAACCCCTTCTGAAGTCCACCACCAGCTCCTTGGTCTTGCTGACGTTCAGCTGGAGGTGGTTGTCCTGGCACCACGATGCCAGATTCTTCACTTCATCCATGTAGGCCGCCTCATCGTTGTTGGAGATGGCACCCAACACCACTGTGTCGTCAGCAAACTTCACAATGGTGTTGGAGCCATGGGTGGCCACACAGTCTGAAGTGTAGAGGGAGTAGAGCAGTGGCGAGAGGACACATCCCTGAGGTGCTCCTGTGTTGATGGTGATGCTGTTGGAGAAGCACCTGCCCACCCTCACCACCTGAGTTCTGCCAGTGAGGAAGTCCAACACCCACTCACACAGACGGCTGTTAAGTCCCAGATCCCTCAGCTTTGTGAACAGTCTGCAGGGCACTATTGTGTTAAACGCTGAACTGTAATCAACAAACAGCATTCTCACATAGTTACCCTGTTTCTTGTCCACGTGGCTGAGAACACTGCTGTTCTATTAGATAATGAGTTTCTTCCCATGTAACCAGGTGTGTGTCATGGTAAAACCTCCCCCACACATCAGAACCCAGAATCTATTAGTCCCACTCATTTTAAACCCTCTCTTCAGCATTCTGTTTACACCTGCTATCATTCAATCATCTTTCCTAATATAATACTAGTCCACTAGTTTACATATCACCT
Organism: Simochromis diagramma; assembly: GCF_900408965.1. NCBI lineage: Eukaryota > Metazoa > Chordata > Actinopteri > Cichliformes > Cichlidae > Simochromis > Simochromis diagramma. The sequence continues at coordinate 836,068 of NW_024387477.1, forward strand.
CTCATCCCACTAAGTGAACTGGACAAGATGATAAAACAGAAAGACATGCTTAAGATGTTATCTAATCTTCATTACGTGTTGTGGTGGCAGATTTCTTTTCTCATGTATTAATCACATATTTAATCACATCACATTAGTTATAGTAATATCACTTTCTCACTTTACCATAGTAAGAGCACTCCTGCCACTACTTTACATGCATGTGGAAAGTTAACACAGTGAGGCCATTGTAATGGGAGACATTAAACAGATGGTGAGACTCCTTCTTCTTATCAGGGATGTAAATCCATAGGTGATGGCTAAGCAGAAAACAAGATCATAATTCTCTCTGTGAGGGAGGAGGTATAGCCCCCCCCCCTCCGTGAGAGGGGCCAACATGTAAGAGTTTGAGGAATGTTCTTTGTCTGTGTCTCTGTATATAAGATGTAAGGGCGGTGGCCACAATTCAGAGATGGTCCTGGTGTTTCACTGGGATGCTCTCTCCACTTTGCAATGTGTTTATTAAACCCACTTCAAATCAAGCTCACTGGGTGTGTTGCAGGTTATTGTTAAAATTTCCATAACAATGTGTATATGTGTTAGTAGGATTAATGCATTTTCTGTTTGTGTGTGTGATTTTTGTGTGTCTCTCCTCCTTGCAGTGTTTCAGACACTTTTCAATTCTCCACTCAAAGGCAGTCGGTTTACTTCCCCAGGTTCCTTAGCCCAATTTGATCTCCCACACTAAACAACAGCGTTCTTCCATGCCTCCTCCCCCTCCTTCCACTGTAGTCTCGTTTCCCCCCCTTGCAAGCAGTCCATTGCAGTCAGTTGTCTTCAGCTTTGTCCTGTGTACTCCCACTGTCTCTGTCTGTTTGGTCATGCAACATGCAGCACCTGTATAAAAAAGGCCAAAGCATACTTCCTCAGGAGCAGCACAGCACAGAAAGCTCATCCAGGCTGGAAAAATGAATCAGGAAGGCTAGCTCTGTGGTCGGCATGAAGCTGGACACTTTGGTGACAATGGCAGAGAAAAGGACATTAAAGAAACTGCTGGACATTATGGACAATGCTGGGCATCCTCTGCACACGGTGGTAAATAATCAGAGGAGCCTGTTCAGCGACAGGTTGCTTCTCCCAAAGACAAGAACCAACAGGCTTAAAAACTCCTTTGTCCCACATGCCATCAAACTCCTCGTTGGAGGGGAGAGGGAGGGGAAACAGGAGGACAAAGGAGGGCGGGAACCACTGAGCTGTAGTGCTTTTTTTTTTTTTCAACTGTGCAATATTTGCAGTATTTTTTATATTCAATCTTTTTTGTGGGGCAAATAATATTGACACCAGTCATTTTGTGTTTTTCTGAAATTATTTTGTTATTGTGTACAAAATATTTAAAAAATAAGCTATAGGGAAATCCTCTGGTTGAAAATCCTGTTTAAAAAAAGCACTTGGGACAATTGTGTTGGTGACAGCTTTTGTTATAATATCAATAATATTTCTATGAATATGGGATACTGTTACATGTTTGCATAGACTTTTGTGGAATATGGAGACACTCTTGGCATTATATGAGCAAAGTGAGACTCATTTTTTAGGGTTGGTGGAGATGAGTGTGAAGATCCAAACAATCCCTGTCAGTGATGAAGAAGCTTTGATGAAAATATTTGGTAAAAAGTTCACCAGCATGAAGGAAATGAAGTTTCAAACTTTCCTTAGGAGGACCCCAGCATGCCTGCTTAAAGAAAAGTAAGTGTTCCGATGTGGATGCTTGCAGCGACTGCTGTATAGAGGCCATCCTGCTACACATGAAACACATCAGAGTCATAATTGTTATTTTAGTCACGTGTTTGTTTATTATCCTTATTGTTTTATCTGGGACTGTTTGCAGACATCTCAGAGAGAGGAGACACCAGCATCTGAACAGAGACTCAAACCAGCAACCTGCAGCTCCCTGCTTGGCTGCTCCAGTTTTCTCCTCACTCATGTTGCCCACCAGTGATTTCTTGCTGCCAATTCACACAGCAGGCTAGAATATGCGCTGAGCCTCAGCCCCCAATACTTGGACATGTTTTCTTTATTAAACAATGAACCAGACCCCAAAAAGTAAACAGCTGTTATTGCTAGGCAACGGGAGCAGCATTTGGAGATGCAGCACCTGACATTCCTGACCATGTGGGAGGAGCATGCATGAAATGGAATGTTTAGTAGAACTGTGCAACACAAGCACTTAGTTACAGCATTGTTCATTGTATCGAGACACAGCTAGAGACACATCTACAGCAGCATCTCTGTGCAGGACAAACGACAGTTGACGAAAAAACATTGAAAACTTCACTTCACTCCTCTACAATACGTTGGTTCCTTTGTTTAAAAGGCCAAAATGAATCGAGGGAGAACGAGAAGAGGATCGGCGAGTGCTTCACCATACAATACAGTACAGCTGATTAACCTGCAAGAAGAATTTCAAATGATACAGGCTGAAAATGTCAAATTAAAAGAAGAGGCAGAAAAATCAAGAGGAGAAGCTAAAAATTCAAAGTTTGAAACTGAAGTAGTATTGCAGGAATTACTGCATGTGGGTCTCAAACTTAAAGGAGAGAAAGTGGGAAAACAACAGGCAGAAAACGAGAATGAAAACATGAAGAAAGAACTGTTGGAAGCTCAAAAAGCATTGGAGGAAGAGAAAACCACAGCACAAGAAGCCAAAAATAAATATCAAACTGCAAAGAAGGAGGCAGGGAATGTGATACAGGAATTACAGGAGGTGCAGGAAGCTTTTGAAGAGGGAAAAAGGAAAATGCAGTTGGTAACACAAGAAGCTGCAAATGTAATGGCTGAAGCTGAAACACTAAGGAAGGAATTACTGCATGTGAAGCAACAACTTGAAGAGGAGAAAAAACGTAAACACGAGGCAGAAAATGAGATTGAAAATATGAGGAAAGAATTGTTGGAAGCTCAAAAAGTGTTGGAGGAAGAGAAAATTAAAATACAGGAAGCAAAGAAAGAAATGGAAGATACAAAGAGTTACACTCAAAACATGAAGAAGGAACTGATGAAAGTGCAAGAAGAACTTGCACAAGAGAAAATTGAGGTGAAGGCATTCAAGAAAGAAATGACCGGCTCTGCGGTGACCAAGAAAGACTGCAAAGACGCACTTAAAGAAATACGAAAGCACAAAAAGGAAGCTAAAGAGCTCCTCAAACACAAAGTGAAACTGGCCAAACAGCAGCTGAAAGAAACATTTAAAGATGCCGAGGAGCGGCTCAACAAAACCTTAAAAGAACTGAAGGCAAAAGAAAAGAAAGCCGAGGACAGGAGGGGATTCTGGAGCAGACTGCTGAGAAAGAACTGACCCAGCAGCATCGAGTTTGAGGAGATCAATAGTTTCTTCCTCCTTCCCCCTCTCTCCACCTTTCTTTCTCCCCATCCTTCTTCTTGGGACGTTTGTTTGTTTTTTAAAAACTCTAATCTAAATACATGTACTGAAATACACAAATAAAATTGCCATAACTTGACCTCATGTTGCCTGCTTCTTTTCTTGTGTGTCTGTGGATGTAAAACAGTAACACACTTCCTGCTCTGTGTGTCTTTAATTGTAAATAAATGCAATATGTTTTCATTTTAAAATGCAGTGCAAAAAACTTCTGCTCTAAATCTTTTTTTTTTTAGCAAAAAGCTTTTTTTTTGCCTGTTGTGGAAGTTTTCCATTCAAATAAAGCCCGCAGACGAGCGGTGAGCGGTAGCTAACATTCTTTAATCAAACACATAAAGAACAGACAACCAAGCTTGATGAAGTCCCTGCATGACCGCGGGACAGACGGTCAGCAGAGTCTCCCTGAGCCTAGCATGGCTCTCAGTTAAATACCTTCTCCAGGAACAAATGGCAGTATACAGCTGTTTCACACCTTAAGGTTCACACTCCCTTGCTACCTCCCAGAGTCCTCAAAGACACAAAAGACTCTTCCTGTGGAGTTGTCTGCTTCCCCCAACTTCCTTACTACACTCCCACCATTTGTCTTACTGTATGAGTGTGAACATGTTAAAATCCAGTGGCGCCAAGGTATCATACAATAAAATAATGTGATTAATACACAAGTAAAAGAAATTCCTATACAATCCCACCCTTTGATTCTTAAATCAAGAATCACATTAAAGAAAGTATAATATTAGACAAAAATAACCTGAGTAAACACTGAATGCAGTTTTTAAATGATGACTTCATTCATTAAGGGAGAAACATGATCAAAACATGGCCCTGCGTGAAAGAGTAATTCCTCTCTAAACCGAATAACTGGTTGTGCAGTTGGCAGCAAGAACTGAAATCAGGTGTATTTTTTTAAATTCAGCCACATTAGAGGGTTTTTGAGCATGAACAGCTGTCAGGCCAAAACATCTCAGTGGGATTCAAGTCTGTGTTGAGAACATGAGCATCAGGATTTTCTGGAGAGCAGAATTCATGGTTCCATCCAATCAATCACACTACCACTACCGTGGCTTTGTTATGATGGTTTTTTTTAATGAAATGCTGTTCTATGTTTAGCTTTTTACCAGATGTAATGGGATGTAAACATTCCAAAAAGCTAAACGTTTGTCTTGTCAGTCCATGGAATATTATCCCAAAAAGTCTTTTGATCTTTTTTTTGGCAAATATGAGATGGGGCTGTGTGTTCTTTATGAGCAGCAGTGATTTACACCTTTAACTCTCCCATGGTGCATTTTTTTTTTGCCCAATCTGTCACATGTTGTTGAATCCCGAACTCTGACCTTACCTGATACAGGTGAGGCCTGCAGTTCTTTAGATGCTTTTCTGGGTTCCTTTGTGACCCTTGGATTAGTTGTTGGTGCCTACTTGGAGTAATTTGGTAGGCCGGTCACTCCCGGGGAAGTTCACTACTCTGCAGAGATTTCTTCTTGAATAATGACTCTCGTTGTGGTTCGCTGGTTTTTCAAAGCCTTGGACTTTTCTTCGTAACCCTTTCCAGACTGACTGATGTTATTCACTTTATTTCTCATCTGTTCTTATATTTCTTTAGATCATACAATGCTGTGTTGCTATTGGAGATTTTTTTATCCTTCTTCACTTTGTCAGACAGGCTCTAAGTGATTTCTTGATTTAACAGGTCTGGGAGTAATCAGGCACGAGTGAAATTGGACTAATTTTTCCAAAAGATTTAGTTAATCACCATTCATTTATGATTTAACATGGGGGGCAATTCATTTTTCACATAAGAGCAGATTTGAAGAGGTTTTATTTTGATCATTTTTATTTAATATTAAAATTTCATCATTGAAACATTTGAGTTTGACAAATATGTAAAAACTAAGAAATCAAGTAGGGTGCAAATACTTATAAAAAATGTCTAATGAGTTAATGAGACAGTGTTTGATTTGGATACACACATTTACATGTGAAATGTGACATTTTTAGCTCTGCTGCTGAGAAGTGACGTACTCAAATTGAGGCATCTTGTATAACATAAGAAAACTTAATTGTTTACCTGCAACCAGCAGAAAAAGAAAACCAATAGACAGCATATGCAAATAATACATGGTCATTACTCATTTTTTGTCTCTGGAAATCTTTTATGAGGAAATGAATGGGTCCCATGAAAGAATGCCTTGTCAAACTAAAGGAAAGGACAACCGATTGCCTTGAACCACAAGTTATTTCAGACCTGTTATGATGTAAACACAGTTTTTCTCAGGTTTAGTAAAGAATGGGATTGATGCATGAGTGACAGAAAGGGTTAGGCACTCGAGAATATCATTGAATGATTATCATTTATGACAAAAACACCTCTATTAGTCAAATTATTTTTCTATTATCACACATGGAACCTTCTCCATTCCCATTCAAAGAGATAATGTCAACATAAAACTGCCTTTCATAGCTCAGAATGGCTGCTTGTGTGTGTCTGCGAAAACATGGCATATAGTACCATAAGGACAGTTATGCAAAGGAAATCTTTTCAGTGATGAATATCAGGGTGATTAATGCATTTCCTGTTCTATACAAACTCATCTACAGAGACACTCACACACAAAAGAGACAACATTTGGCTATGGATCACATACACTGTGAAACACATACACTGGCATACTGATGTTATACTGTTTTAGTTACCAGATACTGATCTGCTCATAGACTAACTAAACACTGAAATGGGCACCACAGACTACCTCAAGCAACCACTGATGGTAGCCATGGTAACACTCAGTGTCTCACTCAACAACAAAAAATAGTTGAATTTGTGGTTTTCTAACTCTGACTGAGAAACCACAGAAACAACAGCGAGGACACCATCCAGACTGAAGTCACCAACAGAAGCAGAGTCCTGCCACATTAACTCTTTGAAGTCATCATAGCTGGTAACCCTAAACCTTCTGCTATCCTATCGCTGAATTGTAGACAAAGGCAAACTGATTTTATTAGAATAGTTTTGGATGTCTGTCTGCTGGGGTTTGGGTTGTCACCAATGATAATTTAGACCTCAGACGGTTAAGAAGAAACAGCATCCAGGCTCTGCTACAGGCAGCTCTGCATTATGTGAAGCCACCCCCATACCTTTTTGAACAGCTGCTGTTGTTCACTGCATTTTCAGATTGAAATGAAATAATGAACACAACAATAAAACTTAAAGCATTATAAAATGACATGGACTATATAACCCTGTTATCATATAATGTCCAGTGTTTATGAATCCAAATGTAATTGGATGACGCGCATCAAGAAAAATTCAATAAGTGATCCAGACTACAGTATATTTGCACAGTTCTTTCAATAAAAGTGAGACTTGGCACCCATAACATTCCTTCAAATTAAATGTGCTGAGGCACGGAGCCTGATGAGCTGTCCAGCAATTGTATGACTGTAAATGGACTCAAACAGTGTCAGCCACACACACTCTCTGTCTCTCCCACAAACAGTGAACTGCTTGGTCTAATGTATCACTTTGTGACAAGGCCAATCTTTAAAGTCTGGCTGTTTTTGATAAGTCGATGATTGATTGGTGAGGGTCTATTTCCTGTCTTCACCTGTGATAAATCACCCTCCAACTGACAGCGTGTGTGTGTGTGCATGTGTGTGCATCATTGCCACCCGGAAGGTAAAAGTACAGTATTTCCCCATAGTAACTAATAGCTACTGCTAACAAGGCAGTCTTTCATTAATAATATCCATATTGCCTCTTAGTTGGTTAGCTTTGATTTGAAAGTGGTACCAAGTAGTTGCCAAGAGACTGATACGGTACTCAGCACAAGTCAGCAACTTTTTTTTCTATAAAGTAACTCCACACATCAGTCCATATGAGGAGCAGATCTGGGTGTCTGGGGTTCAGGAGATAGAGCAGGTCATCTATTAATCAGAAGACTGCCATGAAGACTGGTGAAGCCAGACTTTAAACCATCAAAGTATCCAAAGTAACCCAAGTTCCTCCTGATAAATTTATCATTTAAGTGCTATAAAAGTGTTATATTAAAATCACTTAAGATCATCAAATTGAGACAACAAATTCCACTCAAACAATTGGAAATTATTTAAAAAATGTGTAAATAGCCCCCACTTGGGAAATTGGAGGGACAAATATCCACTAAAATATGGGTTGTGTTACTTGCCTTTCCTACTTGGGGGAGTCCAGGGGGGTAGGGGCTGGCCCACTGTATCTCTCCCTCTTCCACTCCTGTTGTCTCTGTCCTTGTCCCAGTGCTCGTAGGTTCTTGTCCTCTGCCACAGAACACTGACAACCAGGAGAGTCACAGAGTAGATGCTGTGGTGGCTGTGTGGGGGCTCCATATTTTCATCTAATGTGTGGTCTGCTTGCTCTGGATGAGGCAGGTGTGCTGATGGATTAGGGGGCGGTGAGACCGAGGGATGGATTTGGGCTGGGTTGCCTGAAATTGTTAGGCATGTGGACCTTTCTGGACCGTTGTCTAGGTGTTGTGCTTCACCTTCGATTTGGGGTCCAGATATGTGGGGACCTCTCCTTTCTTTTTCCCTTCTTCTGTCCTCCTGCATTGGCCCGCATAGTGCAGGCCCACGTCCTCCCAGTGGGCCTGACGCCTGGCCCCTGCATCTCGTCCTCTTGGGTAGGATAAGGATATTGGGCTTGTGTGTCGGGCTAGGGCCCTGTGGGGCTGATGAACGTGTGACCTGGCACCTTGGTTGTGCTGGCTGGTGCCCTTCCTGGCTTTGGGTCTGTTTGCTGTCCTTTGGTTCCTTTGGTGCTGAGGGCTCCTCTTTCTGACTGACCAGGCTGCATAGATAGGGTTAGGATGAACTGTCTGCAAAATATAGAAAAGAAAAAGGCAGATATCGAGACACTTCTGAAGATGGACTTTCCGTGTCCACAAGTAACTGGGGCCAGCTGGCAAAAATTTCCATGTAAAAGGTGAACACAAGGCAGCATGTGCCAGCCAGTTTTCTTATAAGAACACTATATAATGCACTAACTACTCATGGACTCTTCAGGTGGATTTCAACTGGATTTTGAAGAACTTTTGCTTTATCTCCAGCTGTCCCTGTCCATAAGTGAGTGTAACCCATGCCTTACACTGACTGTTATGACAGGAGGCTTCATCTACTGTATCTTTTAAATAAAGTCCAAAATTCCCTCAAGAAACAAACAGCCCCATGTTCTGAACCTCGTCCTAAAACAACAGACATGTCAGCATGATTATTGGAAAAACACAGATGGACAGCTCTACTGTATCTATACAGCACACAAACAAACTGACCTGATTGACAGTCTACATGAACTTTCATGCTAACCCAGATAAAAACAAGTGAAAAATCCAACAAGCAGTAAATGAACTTCTGTCATTTCTGCACCTTTTGCCATCTGTCAAACTGCTGCTGTTGTCAGCGCTGAACAGATGTTTAAAGCTTGTCCTGCTTATCTTGTGTTGCTGCTTTGTCTTCTGTCAAACAACATGTCTTGTGGGCACCGTTCGCACAGCCGCATTAGATTTTTTGAAAAATGCATACGGTCTGACATACAGTTACTGTGTCTTGTTTTTCTTCCACCACAAAGTGAACTTATTTTAGTTTATTTTTCAGGCATCTGGCAGATGTGCACATGTAATTCAACACCTCTTTTACAAACTTTGAGGGCAGCTTGGCTGATATTCAGGGATTTTGTGTGTGATCTGCACACCGTTACGAGTATCAAATTTCTCACAGAATTATGCTGCGTGAGAATAAACCCAAATAATTTTCAGTCTGCACATTCGTCTATCTCATTAATATTGTTTGAGCCATCCCTTTCCATCTGCCTATCCACCTGTTCTGACATGATGAATTTATAAGAGGTCTCCCAGAAGCATATTTTCTGCTTTCAACTACGAAACAATTCTCCTTGCTAAGCCCTCTGATCATCTAAGGTGCTGCAGCTCGTCCTTCGATCACTTTTTACTTACTTAACAATGTCTTTGATAAGTGCACAATGTTTAGGATATTTCACTACAAAGATCGGGGATCCCCTGCTGTTTCATTTCTGTTCTACAAAATTTTTTAACTCTCTTTTATTCAACTTCATCACTTCAAGTACAGTCATTAAAAGATACATTTTTTAAAAAGTTACTGAAGTACCAGTGAAATATCTGTATTTCATGCCCTTGGGTTTGCAAGACAGCAACTAATACAGGGAGTGCAGAATTATTAGGCAAATGAGTATTTTGTCCACATCATCCTCTTCATGCATGTTGTCTTACTCCAAGCTGTATAGGCTCGAAAGCCTACTACCAATTAAGCATATTAGGTGATGTGCATCTCTGTAATGAGAAGGGGTGTGGTCTAATGACATCAACACCCTATATCAGGTGTGCATAATTATTAGGCAACGTCCTTTCCTTTGGCAAAATGGGTCAAAAGAAGGACTTGACAGGCTCAGAAAAGTCAAAAATAGTGAGATATCTTGCAGAGGGATGCAGCAGTCTCAAAATTGCAAAGCTTCTGAAGCGTGATCATCGAACAATCAAGCGTTTCATTCAAGATAGTCAACAGGGTCGCAAGAAGCGTGTGGAAAAACCAAGGCGCAAAATAACTGCCCATGAACTGAGAAAAGTCAAGCGTGCAGCTGCCAAGATGCCACTTGCCACCAGTTTGGCCATATTTCAGAGCTGCAACATCACTGGAGTGCCCAAAAGCACAAGGTGTGCAATACTCAGAGACATGGCCAAGGTAAGAAAGGCTGAAAGATGACCACCACTGAACAAGACACACAAGCTGAAACGTCAAGACTGGGCCAAGAAATATCTCAAGACTGATTTTTCTAAGGTTTTATGGACTGATGAAATGAGAGTGAGTCTTGATGGGCCAGATGGATGGGCCCGTGGCTGGATTGGTAAAGGGCAGAGAGCTCCAGTCCGGCTCAGACGTCAGCAAGGCGGAGGTGGAGTACTGGTTTGGGCTGGTATCATCAAAGATGAGCTTGTGGGGCCTTTTCGGGTTGAGGATGGAGTCAAGCTCAACTCCCAGTCCTACTGCCAGTTTCTGGAAGACACCTTCTTCAAGCAGTGGTACAGGAAGAAGTCTGCATCCTTCAAGAAAAACATGATTTTCATGCAGGACAATGCTCCATCACACGCGTCCAAGTACTCCACAGCGTGGCTGGCAAGAAAGGGTATAAAAGAAGAAAAACTAATGACATGGCCTCCTTGTTCACCTGATCTGAACCCCATTGAGAACCTGTGGTCCATCATCAAATGTGAGATTTACAAGGAGGGAAAACAGTACACCTCTCTGAACAGTGTCTGGGAGGCTGTGGTTGCTGCTGCACGCAATGTTGATGGTGAACAGATCAAAACACTGACAGAATCCATGGATGGCAGGCTTTTGAGTGTCCTTGCAAAGAAAGGTGGCTATATTGGTCGCTGATTTGTTTTTGTTTTGTTTTTGAATGTCAGAAATGTATATTTGTGAATGTGGAGATGTTATATTGGTTTCACTGGTAAAAATAAATAATTGAAATGGGTATATATTTGTTTTTTGTTAAGTTGCCTAATAATTATGCACAGTAATAGTCACCTGCACACACAGATATCCCCCTAAAATAGCTAAAACTAAAAACAAACTAAAAACTACTTCCAAAAACACTCAGCTTTGATATTAAAGAGTTTTTTGGGTTCATTGAGAACATGGTTGTTGTTCAATAATAAAATTATTCCTCAAAAATACAACTTGCCTAATAATTCTGCACTCCCTGTAGATGCTAAAAGCAAAACAATGCTAAGTCTAAGTTATCTAGCGGTCTGGGAAACCACAGGTAAATACTTCCTTGCTGACTAACAGGTGCCTTTATAGACTCATTAGGTTCCTATCCAGTTAACTGAAATGTTTCTTTATTATTTGATTACAAGTCAAACTGTTTGTATTTTTACAGGCTTAAGTAAAACATAGAGACAGAGATGATGGCATTCATCACTCAAAACTCCTTGCATGTCTATCTAGCTGCATGAAATCAATCTGCACTTCACTGTCTCCCACCATATTATCTTCTTCTGGTCTCATCATCCTTTCAAGAGAGTTAGATTTTCTCAGCTCTTGCTCTCTATCATACCATGATGAATGCTGATACTTCAATTTGAAGCCTCTCCTGGAACGTAAAAAAAAGGCCTCAGAAAATTGCTTTGCACACCTCACCAACTGTCAGGCTTGGGGGAGCGAGCCAGGGGTCAGGAAGCATGAAGGGGAGCATATGTATGGAGAAAGAATAATTCAGAAACATAAAGAAGAGAGAGCAGATAGTCGCTAAGGCAGCGATACGAGCACATACAAATTTCAGTGGCTCTTCGGCCTTGCCCTGAAACCTGTGAGCAAAACATCTCAGCCTCCTGATTAGAATGAGTTTTGGGATGCTCTGAACGTACAGCCACAGGGTCAGCATTTAATAAGAGACCAGGTTAGAAGGACCAAAATGTGTTTTGATGTTTGATTGCCACAGTCAATCTGGTGGACTCCTCAAAACAAGTTCAGGATAGGGAACATTTTAAGGCATTTGAGGTCACTCTCTATCTGGTCGTTGCACGATTGCACTGAATCAAACGTTCATATTTGATTTAGTCTAAATTTAATTATAGTCTGAGCAAAGGAACAAGTGAGGTAACACAATTATGGCGGCAAAAAATCTGTGTGGAGAGGAGTTTGTAAATTAATGGGTGGGCAAAACATCAGATTTATTTTAACTAACCATTGTACCAAAGGTCCAGTATTTTAACAAAAGACCTGACCTTTGAAAAGCTAATTAAACTTGGTCTGGTCTTAACCAAAACAAATACATGTGAGACAGTTTCAGTGCTACATTATACTCCTATGGGTTGTATTCAAGAGACACGCAACATAGACTCCGTCTATAAAAAGTGAAACCATTGGGGAAGTGCTTTACCTCCATTTTTCCAATTACCAGCAAAGGGCAAACTCATGTGGTTGCTGAAAGACTTATGTTGTAGACTTCTGGTTTCCAGTTTTACTCAATACATAATTATGTTCATTTAGTAAATGATGGTTCCTGTCAGTGTCCAGAAGCACAATTAAGCAGAGCTACCCTGTGATTAGCAAGTTGCAGAATCCCTTAGTTGTCAGTCAGATCTTATCTGTCTCCAAGGTAGCAAAGGAAGGCTGTGGCTACAATGTAGCTTGCCATCACCAGTGTGTGAATGTGTGTGTGAATGGGTGGATGACTGGATGTGTAAAGCGCTAAACAAATACAGACCATTTACCATTTTACCATTTAAAGTCAAAGTGTAAACACAGAAAAGTGCATTTTATGTTCTGGATAAATGACACAGACCTTCTCTGTCAAAGTACCCAGTCAGAACCTATGCAGGCACAGGCAGAACAGGTCCCAGCCAGGCCAGGATCCTTATGCTGTAAGGACACAAGTGTAACCACTGCACCACACTGCTGCCCTCAGCAAAATATAACATGAATATAAAATAATCCTTATCTAAATATAAAATGACAGACCTCAGATATGTGAATGTTAAAAGAGACTGAAGGCAGTAATTACCAATGATAGCATCAATTTATTCTATTCATCAGTTGTTGTTTTATTGCTGAAAAGGCTCGTGGCAGTAAGTACTGCTCTCTACAGTTTATGAGAACCACAGTTATTTATTCATTTCTCACTTCATACCATGAGTTTCATGTCACACAGCTGTACGTCCACTGTTTTATTTTCAGGAAGTTGTCTTTATATACACAGAAGCTCTACAGGGACTGTGACAACAGACTTGCTCGTCTTGTATGGAAGCATTTTAACTCTGGGTTCATGTTTTATTCATTTATTTTTTATTTCTTATTTATGCTTTTTTATTATTCAAAATTTGCATTTTTGAATCTTTTATATACTTTTTTAAAGATATGACAATTGATTCCGATGAGTTAAATTTGGTGCATAGAACTGATCCTATGAAGAATCGCTCTGACACTGTTTAATATTTAATTTAGCCCTCTATTGTATGTCTAATTGAATGGAAAAACTCATAACTTAAGAGACTGCTCGAGGATTCTGACTTAGCTTAAAACTACTCCCAACCTCCCACACATATGTTACATTTGCTTTTAATCATACAGCTTTATTTTTTAACTACATTTATTTACAGAGCTATTCTCTGAGGAGACAACAAGAATACTGTTTAAGTCACAAGAGCTTCACCACTGAGGTCTGGTGACAATTTTAAACATAGTACTGTTAGAGCAGAACAAAGCTCCACAGCTTCTTTGCTCTAGTTGTACGTCTTTGCTTGACAATAAAACTTTAAGTACAACTTTGAGAGTGCACTTGCTGTGTAGATGGCTGATTTGGTATCCAGATCTTAAGAGTTAGAGTGAGTTTTGGGTGAAATAATATCCTTAAACACAGAATGTCACAGCAACATTAGAAGACCCAGTTGTCCCTTATATAATCTTGGGCTGGCACACTGGATTCTTCTTTATAATACTGTCAACAAGATCAAAAGCTCAGTAGAGTAGAAATACATGCAAAACTACTATCTGTAATCAAGACAAAAGATTGTTAACTCTACTTACTCTTCTTTTGTTGAAGGATTTTTATAATCCATCAAAGATAGTTTGGTAGCAAAAGAATCACCAATAAAAAAGATTTTAAAAAAGAGCATATGCAAAACTCAAACAAACTCTACACTTACAGAGTAGTGAAAGCAGAGCCAGTAGCCTCTTATCTAGAAATCAGAAATCAGAAAGGGTTTTATTGCCAAATGTTGAGCAGGTTTACAACATTAGGAAATTGCTGCGGTACTTAGTGCAAACATACTGTCATATAATGCTTAAATAGACATAAAAATAAGAATTAAAAGTGCTAAGTAGATAGATATATACATGAGTGCAGGTGGTGATCAGTGCCAAACATGGAATGATGCAGTGAACACAGCGTAGGGTCATGTGTTAGTGGTGGGAACAGTCATACGGTTATTGTTCATGTGTCCAACAGCAGAGGGGAAGAAACTGTTCTTATGGCGAGAGGTTCTGGTGCGAATGGATCGGAGCCTCCTGCCTGAGGGGAGCAGGTCAAACAGACTGTGTCCAGGGTGAGAAGGGTCAGCTGAGATCCGAGCTGCACGCCCCAGTGTCCTGGAGGTGTACAGGTCCTGCAGAGATGGGAGTCTGCAGCCAATCACCTTCTCAGCAGAGCGCACAACACGCTGCAGTCTCTGTTTGTCCCTGATAGTGGCTCCAGCGTACCACACGGTGATGGAGGAGGTGAGGATGGACTCGATGATTGCAGTGTAGAATTGCATCATCGTCCGTGTTGGCAGGTTGAATTTCTTCAGCTGCCTCAGGAAGTACATCCTCTGCTGGGATTTCTTAATGACGGAGGTGATGGTGGGCTCCCACTTCAGGTCCTGGGTGATGGTGGTACCCAGGAAGCGGAATGAGTCCACAGAGGTGATGGGGGTGTCAGTCAGGATGATGGGGGGGAGTGGAGCTGTGTGCTTCCTGAAGTCCACAATAATCTCCACTGTCTTCTGGGCATTCAGCACCAGGTTGTTGTGGCTGCACCAGGACACCAGACGTTCAACCTCCCTCCTGTAGGCAGACTCATCCCCGTCCGAGATGAGTCCAATAACGGTGGTGTCATCTGCAAACTTGATTAGCTTGACAGACTGGTGGGTGGAGGTGCAGCAAGCGGAGTCAAGACTACTTCCAGAGACATCCAACTGTGGCAGAATCTTTATGACAAAAATCTTTGAAAAGCAGACAGAGTAATCACTTTCTATTTGATAGGTTTACATTGGTGTCTACTTTTTGATTTCCAAGTACTGCTTGCTTTGCTTGCTCTGATGGAACACCATTGCTATATATATATATATATATATATATATATATATATATATATATATATATAGATATAGATATATATATATATATTAGGGGTGCAACGATACACAAAATTCACGGTTCGGTTCGGTTCGATACTTTGGTGTCACGGTTCGATATTTTTTCGATACAAAAAAAATGTTCATGCCTTTTTAATTTGTCATTTATTAAAATTATAAATATATATTTTAACTCAAAAGTACAGTTTTTAAATTTAACCCTAACCCTTGTGCGTGTTTTTTATTTTGACAGCGAATGCGCACCTGCGGACCACTTATGTGCAGCCCTGGTTATTTAGCTCGTCATATCGCAGCCACAGAAATTATTTTGTCCATGAAACCATAAAGCTGCACTTTCTTTTTGCCTTATAGTCTGATTTGTCATAACTTCTCCGTTTTGTGGTAAGCTTTTCTTTGGCTGTCACTTCTTCACCCTGACCTGTCTTATTTGGCTCAGCAGAACTAAAATATATATGCTGCTGGTTTTACACACGCACTCACATAAGCTCAGCGATTCTCTGCGCGATCAACCTCTCACATGTTTAAGCTTGCTGCGGGAGATTTCACTTGTCATGTTTGCATAGTAAGCTAACGATTAATAAGACGATGTCAGAGGAATTGGTGCACAAATTATCATCACTCACAGATCAGTGCTGTCGCTCTCTATACACAGTTCACACGATTGCAAAGTGAAAGCAAAAAACAAGCGCAAATTCAAACGCGATTTCAATATGTCACATATTGACAGTGGCTCACCGATGCCAATGACATAATTACCCAGCTACATTTCTGAAAGAATGCAAAAGCATTGACATATATTTTTCCTTCCTACAATAGCCCGACGGGCAGGGAAGAGATAGATTTTGGTAGCCCGACTGAAAAAAATCGCTAGCTCCAGGACGTCGGGCTAGCGATATTGCAAGCCCTGTATCTGATTGAGGAATCACTCATCTTTGGAAAAGAGAGTTTATTACAGAGAAATGTCTCTTTCCAAAATAAAAGCTATACTATCCGCTTCTTCTGGGCTATATTCTCAGCAGCATAAGGAGAATCATGTGCTAACAGCTGTCTAAATGACTCGGCTAAAGTTAGTAGCATGCTTGTTATTTTTGTCTTTGCACTAGGATGATGTCGGCGTAAATGTGCAGTCATATTCGTTGTGTTCCCACTAGTGCTTTCAGGTTAATCTCGTTGAAATGACCTTAACGCCACAACATGGCAAATCTCCGTTAACGAGCTACCGCCGATCGCCCCGTGCATGGGGCTAGACGGCCAACATGTTAACGAGCTAACTGCGCTAACACACTAGTTCCCACCCATGTAACTGAGCATTGCATGGCACATCCAACATACTGTTTTACTTTAGTCCATGACTCGCTTACCTTCAGGGTCATACGTCACATGAAAACCAAAATAATTCCAAACGCCAGATCTGAATGAGAGTGGGGGAGGTCCATGTTGCAAAGAGAGCTTAACTTCTGTCTTGCTAGCTTGCCCTGCGCTCTTCCTTCTGACGATGCTGTCTGTGTTGAGCGCTCAGTGGATCTGCGCTCGACAGTGCAGCCTAGGCGGAGTAGTCGAACGCAGATTCACTGAGCGCTCAACACAGACAGCATCGTCAGAAGGAAAGTTGATAAAATAAATTACAAATGTTGTATTGTTCGATACATATGCGTACCGAACCGAAAGCACTGTATCGAACGGTTCAATATCGATACGAATATCGTTGCACCCCTAATATATATATATATATATATATATATATATATATATTGTATCAACTCAACACCATTCTCCTTGTCTTCTAAACCATCAATAAATAACTTGATATAGCCCATCCTGATCATGTGAATGATAAACTGTGATCCCAAAAATTATCTAGATATCCGATGTCTAGTCTGTATTTTGAGCCGTGCTGTCTTTTGATGTTCAAATGTTAATCACTGACAGAACACTGATATGGTTAGCTGAGATTGTGTGTTAATAAAATGAAATTTATCAGACAAATTTATTGTTTGAATCAACTCTTGTTGATTAAAATCATGTTGCATTGAAAAATTTGGAAGCTCAAGAACAACCTAATGTTAAGTCGTGGTTTTTAAGCCTTCAGCATGAAGGCTGATATCAGAACTGATGAAAACATTTTATTCACATCAGGAATTTGGAGTTAAAATCCAAGTTATACCCCCTCAAACGCATGCCCTACTCAATAGTGTTCTTCCAAGAGCCTTATAGGACTCTTCCCTACTTCTTGATCTGGCACATGTAAAAAAGAAAATCTTTGGTTTGCAAACCAAGTTACTCCTCCTTACCCCTTTTTCTTTTTGCGTTTCCAATTACTGTTTCCCTCATAGTATTTTTGTAGTGCTTAATAAGAATATGAGGCCCATTTAATACCTTTCTAGACACGTCTGCTCCAAACACAGCATCAAGCAACAAGGCACAAAACATTTAACAGCATATGCAGCACAGTACACCCTGTTACAAGCAGCACATTTGTGCAAACCAGGAAGTTAAAACCCTATTTGAAAACACATGCATGCTAACTCCATGGGGCCACTGAGAATGGAAAAGGGCGGGGTGTGATTGCTTCAGACAGTACTAAGTGTTCACGCACTGTATTGAACACCATTCCCTTGGTATGTGGTCATCTCATCTCTATCTATCTGGGCTAATTTTTAAAATGAGCTAATTTAGCAGGAAAGGACACAGTGGTGCTCATGGTGTTTTTTTGTATACTGTATTATTAGAGTTGTTTCCATGAGGCTGTTTCAGAACCAGGTGAGATTATGGTTTTGCAGATATCCAGAAAAGAGCCCTAGCTTTCTATGATGTTTTTAATTACGTAATGATTATTGTTTATTTACATTGTCTGCATACAATGACATTAAAAACAAAACAGGACAATGTGAAGGAGACAAAAAAGGAAATTAAAATGTAAGTAAATTCAGTCACGATATGACTTGAGTGCACAGGTGCCTCTTTGTATGTGTGTGCATGTGTGTGTGTGTTTTGTATTTGCAGGTGGCTAATTAGCACTCTCACTGTCTTCTTCTCTTCTGTTCGTTAAGTTTTTTTTTTCTCTTGCTTTTTAGTCCCGTCTCATTAAGGCTGTTCAGACTGTTTGAGGCAGGAAAACGTGAGCTGAGAATTGTTGATGTTAATCTTCCTGAGTCATTATGTAGACTGAGCTTTCCCTTTAAATTTGGCTTTTACATTAATCACCTGTGTGTCTCTATTTTAGCAAGACCTATGGAATACTCAAATATATACAGGGTGTATAATCTTCAATAAACAGCTTAAACCAACCCTTAAACCCTCCCTTGTGTGTCTCGCTCTGTGTGTATAAGCTTGCAGCTGTTTATCAGTAACTCTGTGTGGGATTGTGTGAGTAAGGATGTGATTACCAGAGCTGCTAACAGTCTATAACAGTATTTGGTAGCAAAGGTTGTTAACTAAACACCTGTTTACAGGTTTAAAGCCTATTAGTAAATCCTTCCATCACACATTGTAAAACACACCCATCCATAATTAGCCAGGAGCAGCTGGGAGACTTTATTGGCGCTCAGCAGGATCTTCACATGAAAGCTTCCTGATCATTACAACTAGCTTCATTAAACAAGTTACTGTGCACAGTGATGGGTAAGGTAAGTGGCCTTACCCATTTATTTAACAATATATCTGTCAGTTATTGGCAATGTTTTTTTTAAGTGTATTTGTGTGTTTTGATGTTTGCATTCAAAGTTCCAGAAGCTGTGTTTGATCACTTGTGCAGTTTGAACACTGACCCAGTCGATATATTCAGATTAGAAAATGGGCTCTAATAACCCTTATCGAGAGAGTGGTGAGTAAATGCTGCATTGTTGTCACTTTTAATGCAAGGCTGGGCTTTAATTATGGGATAGATTAGCGTGCTGTGCTAATAAGCAGGTGTCTACAGCTGTAATGAGTTAATAGCAGTTTTGGATTATTCACACTATTCACCTCTACATTTGTTTATAAGTAGTAAATCTCTTATAGTTCTCTGTATGAATAGATGCAAATAGAGAAGTTCCAAGAACTGTATCAGTTAGAGTACACAGTTATTTCTGTAATATTCTTTATTATTGGAACGTGCTCCAAAAGTGTTCAAGGTGACATTCAGTTTCAGTTTTACTTACTTCAGTATATGGTGCCAAATTATAACAAGAGCCTCCGGTGCTTTAAACTGTAAACATCTACAATAACAGAGAGAAAACATCAAGAATCAGATTATCCCGTGTGAGTAAGCACTTGATGACAATGGGAAGGAAAAACTCCCCCCAGGTAGCTCAGGTAGGGGCAGCCATCTGCTGTGACTGGTTGGGGGTGAAGAAGACTGTGTTCAGCTTCTTCGTGTGCTTCACATGTTCACATCAATGATCAGGACATTCCTTTAACAGCTCTGGTTTTGCCAGAGGTTTCTTCCTGTTGAAAGGGAGGTTTTCCTTCCCACTTCTGCCAAGTGCTTGCTCACAGGAGGTTTTGTTGTAGGGTTGTTACCATACAATATAAAGTGCCTTGGAGGGACTGTTGCTGGAATTTGTCTATATATAACTGAATTGGATTGGATAGAACTAAACTGAACTGAGTTGAATTAAATTAGTTATAAAAGTCCTACAACTTTTCTAAATGAAAAAAGTGGGTCAAATGTTATTTTTTGAGAAATGATAACTGCATGTCTTTATAATACTGAGAGGATTGCATGGCCTCTGCGCCCTGTCCCCATTCCTGAAATGACTGGATATAAACAATAGGCATAGTTACAGTGATGTCATTAGTTGGTTTGGGAAATCCAGTTTTCACTTATTTTTCACTTTAAATCATGACATTTAGATTTTTGGGAGGTCAAAAGAAGTTTTTGAAAACTTTTCTTGTCTGTATGAGACAGATGTTATAGTTTCTTTGACTGCTGTACTAATGTTCAATGATGTTAGAGGGCACAGTGAAGAGAAGACCAAGCTGAACAGCTTGAGGCGTGTAAACCTTTTTCTGCCAGGCCACACTCATTCCAGGAAATTTGCTGAGACATCCAGTCTTTTTAATTTAACTTGTTAAAATTGACTCGATGTTAAAATACCCTTATACAAGTCAAACAGATGAATGATCACCTAAATGTTTAAATCTGACACGCAAGGACAGAGATCTTCAGCTGGCATGTTCTTAATTCGTAGTGCTCCCTAAGAACGTCCATATGTATGTTAGACTGTATTTATAAACTCCCTTTTTTCTCTTTTTTCTGGATGGAGGTGCGGCAAATTGCACAGACTGTGACTTTAAAGGATTGACTCAGTTAAGCTCTTCAGTTGTTGACACTTGGGCCATAATTAACTCACACTGCCAGGTAACAATGCTCTGTGTTTCTATGTGTGCATTTGGATTTATCTCCATGACACTAAGCCTTTAGTTCAAAGTGTCAAGTGAAATCTTATTTAGATGTAATATTTTCTTATAAAGTTTAATGAGCAGATAGAGTCTACATTTAAAAATAAATAAACCGGGGGGGGGGAGTTCAGTTGAATGTGAAATGCTTCCTACAACAAAATCTTTACAGGCAATAAGCCAGTTAAGTGTGATAGTGCATCAGCACCAGAGTCACTTAAAGGCAGCAGCACTTAAGGGCATAATTCACTTCAGCACAGCATTGCCAGTTTTCAGCAAACAGTAGCAATGACTCGCCAAGTGCTCTTTTTACTTTCTCTAAAAATTTGAATTCAATTATAGTCTTTTATTTATTTGAAAGTGTGCAGTGGAACAGCATGTAATATGTATGTATGTGCACAGTGTCGTCAAGTTTGAGTCAGACTGACAGAACCAGATTTAAAATGCATTTAAATGTAGTTTCTAATGATAACAGTTATCTCCTGTTGATATGATGTAAATGTTTGTAAAATGATACCAAAAAGAATAAAATGAGCAGTGCATCAGAATAGACCAGAGGTTCTCACAGTACAGATTTAAGGGCCTACTAAAAATTCACAAGTCAAACCTTTTCATGCGGTTTGTCAGGTATCTGTTCAGAGATGCTGTTTTTTGGGGGGGGGGGTTGGTCATTGTCATTGGTCTAAAGTTCTTCCAACCTTTAATCAGTCAACCTTGACACTAGCTGTTTTGTGGTGAAATCAAAGAGAAGTGCTGCCCTGGTCTCTCTCTGTGCTCTATATAATAATGTGATATGAACTACAGTGCATACTTGCCTTGTTGCACTTGTGGGCAGCAATCATTTCAACTTAATTCAGTTTTATTTATATAATGCCAAATCAAAGTCACCTCGCTGTGCTTTATATTGTACAGTAATGACCCCACAATGTCAGAAGGAAACCCCATAAATGGCACAGAGGACTGTCACTGTCACTCGTCAGCACTTTAAGAAGCCTGAGAACAGACACTTTCGCAATGATTCCAGCCAACCAACCCAAGCGTAATTCTATTAAAGTTATTATTTATCATGTGGTGCCATTGCCCTTCTGCTGACGTGACAGGGAGCCAAAACTAAATCTCAGATATTTTTTACTTAACGTTACTTAATTTGTCAAGTTGTATTTAAGCCCAGATGTTTGTTCAACCCATCTAATTAAAAGTCCATATTTCAGTTGCACCATGATTGTTTTATTATTATTTTTTATATCAACAGCACCACTATCATGGCAGTAATTAGAAATTGTAATAAACTTAATTGGAGATTTACTTGTTGTGGCAGGAATTAGTCTGGAAAGGAAACAGACTTAGTGAGTAATTAATGATTATTTAACCACTACAGATGCAACTATTTCTGCCAAAGAACAATATCCACTAACTGTCAGGTCTGGTAATGCAGCTGTAATATCCTCTGTGTTAGATACTTTGTGGGGCTGGACAGCCAGGCTTCTTTTACGTTAGTTCATTCAGCAAAACCTAAAATCCCAGTCAGAGATAATGGGCATTGTGACAGTTTAGCAACTTTCTTTGTTAAATTGGCTTTTTGCTTTAGGTTTGGTTTGTTTCACGTGTCATATGATAGTGATGGGAGGTCCAGCTGTTTTCAAAGATTCAGCTCTTTTGGCTCAGCTTCCATAGAAGAGTCTGCTCTAAGAGCCATTTGATTTTAGCCTAATTTAGCAAAATGTAATAGTATGTGTGTTGGGAAGCAAATTTGGATTCAGTGTTTTCATAACAGACATGTTAAGACAGAAACTGTTACTGTTGCTGTTTTAATAAAATAAAATAAAATAAAAATCAACTCAGTTATCTTTATGCATTTACTACTACTGTGGAGAACATACATGTGGTTTAAGGCCTGGACAAAGGATTGAAATCTTTTGTCCTCAAACTCTGCAGGTGCAGGTGGTGATTGGTTCTTAGATGTCTGCAGGTTTGTTTTTGACACTGCTCTAAAGGACATTGTCTTTTTTACAAATTCAGCTCCAGCTTTGCATTTCAATATCTTATCATGTTGAAATGCAGCCAGTTCAATTTCTTCATTTTCTCCCAATGTGCCTGCATTTAAATCTGGAGGGTCATCTTTCTGTCACTCCGTCAAGCTTGTCTCCATCACTACACAGGCTGTGTCATTGCCACCCTTCCTACTTTGACATTATGATATGATTCTTTTCTGTTTTTACATCAGATTGGCCGCATGGTGTCTCCATCAAAATAAAGTCCTGCCCCTGCCTTTATGGATTCCCAGCAGAGCTGAACAGCACGAGCTGAAGATTCATCTCTCCCCGACAGAAGTCTTCTTGTTCATTACAAAGAATCAGTTCTTAGAGCTGTCTCATTCGCAAATGACACAAAAAAACTCTGACTTCAAGCTTGATATAGTTCTTTAAGCCATTAATCTTAGTACCCTTAGTTTCTAGATATTGGCTTCATGTATTTGCAGAAGTATCTCCAACACAAACTGTAAAAGCTGCATACAGGGAACCACTCACTGCTGTTTATCCTGCAGGATCTCACAGGGAAAGAAGGGAAAATAAGGGAACCACAGACAATAATGCTTTGATTTATCCAGAATATATTTAGTTTTTCATCACAGTGGGATTGTGCTGGTTTCAGTGGGAAAAGTATGCAGGTCATTTAAATAAAAAGTTGCCCGTTCATGAAGTGTGTCAGTATTTTATAATTATGTCATGTTTCTGTATCATCTGTCTCCTGTTAGAGCCTCTTACCCAAACATCAGCCTGTTTAATGCTCTAACATCTACAACATCTTAAGTAAATTATATTTCGCTGTTTTCTCATCAATAAAAGAATATTTACTGCATCAGTTTGTCTTCCATTGTATCTGAAACATACAAGGATCAAATCTTTTACTTTATTTTTGGGATATTGCCCTTAAATATAACTCAAGCTTCCACACAGTGCTCATTGTATTATTAATATGTGTGTGCTAGACGGTCACACAGGTATAAATGATATGAAAAAGAAATACATACTTCGTGAAATTTAACTCAGTTGTCTCAAATATTACATTTGTTAAAATTCAGAGCTTTTTTTTTTTAAATGGTGTATATATAGTAAAATATAAATAATGTAAATCCTGTTACATTTGTACCATCAAAATGAAATGAGACTCGTTTCTAGAGCTACACTAGCAAACTAGTTTATTAGCTAAACATAGCATCATTGTTGGCTAGGTAATAGAAACGTCGTAGGCTAGACCGTCGAATTTAAAAGCCTTGCACTTCTGGTCTTCGGACACAGCCAGTGAGTGAGCACTGTGTTTCTTACTCGCTAATTATTTTCACAGGGTGTGGTTTGGATGAAGCAAGATTACGCTATGAAATAAGACGTTATCTACAAGTTTTTAATTGCACTGGTCATGCAGATAAGCTACACATAAACACCGCTGTGCGTTGTAATGGGAACAGGAAGTGATACTCTAATGCAGAGCGAGAGCGCCACCAAATGGAACCACAGAAGTTAAGAATTAGGCTTCCAGCTCGCATTTGCAAATGTCAGACTTACTCATATAAAAAACATCCAAGTATGATATTGTCATGATCACGCAAAATTTTTGTGAATGTGTTTGAAGGTGATGTTTTTCCTTCTTTCAACGGACTCCCAGGCCATGTGTTATTGGCGCTGTGACCTCAGCTCCTTGTTGCTTCTTCCAGTCAGGAAAACACAACTCCACTCCAGTCGTATGTTTGGCTTTTACAACACAGCAGGTGACCATCATGATGGTTTTCTAACGTCCACAGTTTGACTTTAAACCCAAAGTCTACCTCCGTATGTTATCTGCTCAGACTTGCATGAACAACAGTTCTATACTGCATTGCGTTGGTGACATCACAATCCTAAGCTTTATAGTTTGCTTGCCTAAAATCTCCTTTTGTGTGTTTCTCCTTATTCTTTGTTGCAGATTTGTATCTCAATTAGTACATCAACTAAATTTACTTCTGTCTGCCATTAAATCAAATTATCCTTTATCATGAATCCAGCAATTGTGGAGAAGCTAACCAGCCATTTTCACAACATTGCCAATTCTCTGAGCCACACTGCTCAAAACATTTTCCAAGAAGTTTTATCAAAATTAGGTTCTTTAAAAGGCCTGGGGCAGCACGGTGGCACGGTGGTTAGCACTGTTGCCGCACAGCAAGAAGGTCCTGAGTTCAATTCCACCATCAGGTGGAATCAGGTGGAATCTTTCTGTGTGGAGTTTGCATGTTCTCCTTGTGTTTGCGTGGGTTCCCTCCGGGTACTCCGACTTCCTCCCACCGTCCAAAGACATGCAGCTTGTGGGGATAGGTTAATCGTATAATCCAAATTGCCACTAGGTGTGAATGTGCGAGTGAATGAGAGTGCGAATGGTTGTCTGTCCCTGTGTGTTGGCCCTGCGACAGACTAGCGACCTGTCCAGGGTGTACCCTGCCTCTCGCCCTATGACAGCTGGGATAGGCTCCAGCGCCCCCCGCGACCCTGAAAAGGATAAGCAAATGGATGGATGGATAGAGGTTCTTCAACAGGAGTTTAAAAAGTGCTGCTTTATCTTTTACAAAGTGAAGCTTCAGTAATGATGAAATGTCATCATCTTCCAGCAGGTAAATAACAGCTTCAGGAAAACAGACAGCAGGTACTGTCTTGTGGCCGCCAGCCTTTATTTTTAGCCTCAGACTTATGAGCATTATTAAAAGGAAAAGTGGTCAAAGGCTATGTGCTGCACTTCTAATGAAATGGCTTAATGTCCCGCTGCAGCCACAAAAGAAAAGAAAAACTTTTGTCCTTCGTTCCCCTTATGATGTCAGACTTTCCGACACATCCTGCACCGGGTCGGCTGACTCTGCCTTCATTAGTTCGATTGCATAAGACTGAGTCACACATACACAGTCCTTGCAAATATTCAATCTCTATGAATATGAAACATCTTCTCCCCATTAAACTGCCCTCTCTTAGTGTTTATATTTTTTCCAAATTGCTATCTTTGCTATTTTAAGATTTCACTTGATAGCTTATGCAATGTGCAGGCTCAATTGTCCTCAATGAATCTGTTTGTGTGTGTGTGTGTGTGTGGGGGGGGGGTGCTTGGGCTCTTATCATCAGGAGAAGCACTTGTGTCTGTGGGGGCATGTGCATGTGTGTGTGGTGTGAAATACTGCATGAATATGAAAATTGCTCCCATAAATAGGCTTTACTTTAAGTTCTGAGAAACTTTAATTTCAACCCCCCCGTGGCATATGAATCTCATCTCCACATCTCCTCGGAGGATTCTCTCAGCGACGCTTGCTCTCAGTTGCTTTCCCTTTTTTTTTGTTTTTCTGTCGCTGTTTCTTTTCTCTCTTCATCCATCTTGTCTGTTACCCGACCTTTTCGCTTCTCCTTTCTAAGTTTTGCTGTCACATTCATATCTCCGAAACTCTATCACTTTCTTTTTGCTGTCATAAATGAGTTGCACAGAGGTCACACAAGTACAATAGCGATGCTCCGGCCACAAATACCAAATGGGAGAAAGTTGGAAATCAATCCACTTTCACCTTTTAAACAGCCAGTGGACGATGGACTGTCTGGGCCTTCATGCGCAGTCATTGGTGTGCTTCATGTTTGCTTTGGAGAGTCAAGTCAGTGTGTAAGATTGTCAGTGATTGCCAATATCACAACTTAAATCTGCTTGTCTTACATGGAGGTAGGACAGACAACTCAGTGACAGAGGGAGAGGGGGTAGGCTAGAGGATGAGAGGGTTAAGAGACTTCACACTGAAGAGACAGCTGAAAAAGAAAATGAGGCTGAGCAATGGAGGGAAAAAATTGGCTTCAGATGAGCACATCCACTGAACAAATATTTGACTGGGCAAAGTTCAGAGCTGACTCTGGAGTTTTTGATCGTAGAAAGAAAGTTTTCAGCAGACAAAAGAAAAGAAAAAAGAAATGAAGGAACAAGAATATTCAGAGAACTCCGAAGCAAATGGATAAAAATGGATTGAACTGAATCTAAAGGTATTATCTGTTGGGACAATATTACATGTAAGAAAATTCAATAACAATCTTGCAAAGATATTACCTTTGAAGATTCCATTTAGCTAACATTAAATTAAAATACACATGACAGCAATAATGTGGAAGAGTGGTGTGCAGATGTCCCAAGACCTTAACATTTAGATGAAGACAGAATTATAAGCTATACGAGGTGTTAAACAGTGCAAGGCAGTTTAACACAGCTTACACCCTTATTTGAAAAGGTCAGTTTTCAGGACCCTGGTTATTGTTGTCATTATGAAAATTTCTTTTTTGTGTGTGAATAGAAATAACTGATCCTTTCTAAAGAAAACGGGCATGCTTAGAAATATCTTGCTCTGTTGTCAAAGCAGGTTTTTTTTTTTGCCAAAAACTTTAAATTTGGAAGAATAACTTTATCTTCATCTGTAGCGTAACTCATGATGTTTCATTTTGTTACCTGAAGATGTGGTTGAAACAAACAGTGATGACATGGACTTTGTGTCAGGGAAGGGTTGCCCCAGTATAGAATCCACATGACCTGGTGGATACATTTATACAATGTATAAGACACAGAGAAGATCAAGTAAATGACAGAGACATTACCTTTGAAATCTACTGACCTCAGCAGCATTTCAATTTAAGTTGACTGGCTGAGGGGAGAAGAAGATTGAAAAAGCAGTGGCTCACCTCCGAATGCACACCATCACTCTGTTCATACAGGAGATCAGAGCTGCAATAGCTGAGAAGAAATACTAGTGCTATCATGATCTCTCTCTCATGACTGTGTGTACATTTGGTTGGAAAAAGTCTTTAACAATATTTTTTGTCTGTATTTCATTTTTCTGTAGCTGTCTATATCTCCCTCTACAGGAAACCCCAGGGTTTACTCTGCATCTTTTTCTGCTTTCAGCCTGTTCTTTTTCTTATTCCCCTTCCTCTCTCTTGATTTGCTGTCGCTCTTCTCTCCTGTCTCAATCTGTCTCCTTCTGTCTGCTGCTAAGAAGTTTCTTTCTTTTAGAACTGTTATTGCTGCTATTGGAAAAAATCACATCTCACGAGGTGACACATTTGCGCCTTGACTTTTTCCTTTCAAACACACATAACACACAGACTAACCCTGTAACAATGCTGTGAATGTGCATTAAGGTATAATTTACCCATATTTTCAAAGAATGGTCATTTTTTGTGGCCATTAGAGCACTTCATGTCATATTTATCTTTGGATTAAAACCCCCTGTTGTTTTAATCCAATGAATCCAGCTGTGACATGGGTCTTACATGGATTTCTTATTCTACACTTCTACTGTCATCAGGTCTCGGTGAAGGACTGTGGTTTCAAATTTGATCAAAAACAAAAATTGAACATGTACTTAAGTATTCACAGCCTTCACTCAAAACTTTGCTGAAGCAGTTTTAGTAGCAATTACAGCCTCAAGTCTGAGTATACAATTAAGTTTCTCCTTTGCAAAGCATCTCAAGCTCCATCAGATTGGGTCTGGATCATTGGTGCGTAGACATTTTTAGATCTCTCCAGAGATGTTCAATTGGGTTCAAGTCTGGGCTCTGGCTGGGCCATTGAAAGACATTCACAGTGGTCCCAAAGCCACTACTTTGTCTTTGTCCTTTTGGAAGATAAACCTTTGCCCTACACTCGAGGTCGAGGGCAGGTTATCATCAGGGAGATATCTGCACGTTGCTGCATTCATCTTTCCCTCGTCCCTGACTAGTCTCCAAGCTCCTGCTCCTGAAAAACATCCCCAAAGCTCAATGCTGCCACCACCATGCTTCACTGTAGGGATGGTATTGGCCAGGTGATGAACAGCGCCTGGTATCCTACAGACGTGACCCTTGGCATTCAGGTGAAAGGGTTTAATCATTTCTTCATCAGAGAATTTTTCTTTTTATAATCAAAGTCCTTTAGCTACCAAACTGCAGGTGGGCTGTGTATAGGAATTTCTTTCGCTTATGTATTAATCACATTATTTTATTGTATGATGCCTTGGTGCCACTGGATTTTAACATGTTCACACTCATACAGTAAGACAAATGGTGGGGGTGTAGTAAGGAAGTTGGGGGAAGCAGACAACTCCACAGGAAGAATCTTTTGTCTCTTCGAGGACTCTGGGAGGTAGCAAGGTATGGCGTTATTTTTGTGCCACTATTCTGAGCGCACGTAAAAAAAATTGCAGGTGCAAGTGTTGCATTTTGAGGAGAAATTTATTTTGAGCGAAGAAAAGCTAAATTTGAGTGAAAAAAATTCATTGCTGCGTGCAAAAAATGTATTTCAGTGTTTGCTATTATCCACACACACACACACAATAGCAGCCCCTGTCGCTCAGTTTTTGCATTTGCGCTCGCTCGCAATGTGTTTTGCAATAAATATTTCTGTCCTGTATCACCACATATCTTGCCTGTTTCCTTGTCTCTGTTGTGAAGTTAAGCAAGACTTTTTTTGTCTCGCTGGCCTTTTAGTTTCGTTGGTAAATGCTTTGTGGTCTTCACATTACTTACTTGGTACTAAGTCACACAAAATGTTTACCTTGCAACTAGTAACTGTCTCAAACACACTCACAAACAATTAGTGCAAATCTTAATTATTACATATATCAAAGTGCATTAAAATATTTACACTTTCTAAACAATACTGAGTCAGTAAAATATCAGTGTAAGTGAACTACACACATGCATTAATTATGCACTAATCATTTACTAATATTTGGTAGTGTATTATGAAGTGTTACCAGAATATCTTTCAGATGAGAGATGGAGAGCATTGGTTTCAGCAGTGAGACAAATTGTATTGACAGCACGACTGTTTTTTATCTTCATGGGTTGAGAACTCAGAATGTATTGCATCTCTGCTGGCTCTCCACAAGACAGAGACATTGGTATGTTTTAACAAGGAGTGGTCCAAGGGTGAGTCACTGCATTATAAATTTTAAGTTTGAGTCCTTCATTGGAAAGGCCTATGCGCTTGTGCCTTAAACAATTTATATCCCTGGAGCTGTTGCTGAGGGGAGGAGTACAGGTTGTATAAGCTGAAGATGTATGGAAAGTGCAGCCTGCTGATAGAAATATGGCTACCACTGTCCCTGCTCCATTAGCAATGCCCTTCAGCAAGCTTTAATAATAAGAAGAGCTATGAATCAACACCATACACTTTGGCTCTGAACACATGTGTCGAAATCTCTGAGGTCATGACTGGGTCAGTCACATAGATGTGGTTGTGTGTCATTGTCATTAAGATGGTCTCCAGTCAAATGAAAAATGCACTGGAAGCTACACAAGAGAGAAACATCAGCTTATGTTCAGACTTAGTACTCATTTTTGTTATCGCTTGACGTTTTTAAAACTTTTTTGACATGTGTGCCTGGTTGATGACAGGCAACAATGACCCAGTGAGTAGACTCAGCATTGAAAAAGAAGAACAATACTTTTACTAAGCAAACTCGAATGTACATGTTTATATCGAGATGAAAATACAGTCTCAATAGTTCAGTTTTTTACAAAAAAGAAAGAAATTAAGTGATTTATTTGGACTCTTTGGTTTGCTTCTTTGTAAGGCCAACACTAGGTTAAGTGGATATAGACATAACTAAATTACTTTTCTAGTCAGAGGCATTATGAGGAGACGAAATGGCACTCAGCAAAGTTATCCATAAAATTTATTCTGTTTATCTCGGTCCAGGTCATGTGATCAGCACACTAAGCAGAGGTGCCCAGACCTCCCTTTTCTCCACATCCAGTTCTTCATGGGTGATGACCAAGGCACCCGACAGGTATAATCCCTCCATCATGTCCTGGGTTGGTCCATTGGGTGACTGAGACAGCAACTGAACCAACTGTGCTATTGTTGTGATGGATGTGAAAGGTTAAGGTTCAGTCCAGTTTCAGCACTTTGGTGGCAGGTGTGTTTACTCATCCCATGTCCATCTCTGCTCATAACAGTAAAGACAAAGGTAATTGTTGTTTTTATTACCTAACCATATCCATCATGTAAATTATCTTGGCAAGCATTTAGTGGTCTGGTAGAGTGGGTCAGCGCATGGACAATGTCAGAACTCTAGATTAACCCATTAATAACACTGATAACACTAATCCTAACCCAAATACACTTATTACTATCACACTATGCCTTTTTTATTCTTTTAAAGATTTGTTCCCTCAAATCCTGGCAATCAGGAGAAAGTATGTAATTGGGGTAGTAGTTATCAAATCATTAAACCTGAAAAACATAACAATATATTAACATGTTTTGCAAAAAACAAACAAAAAAATAACTGTTTCTTGTCTCCAATCTTGGACATTAACATTTGGGATTGGGGTGGGGTCATGTTGACTTAAAGAAGCTATGATGTTAGACATAGACAAAGTATAACTTGGTTTTTAAACCTTTTAAAAGTAATGTTAAAGACTGACTGTATCAGTTTTGAATGGTAAGTCTTACAATCACTGAAAGCAAAACACTGGATCTCTAAGAGGCATCGCAAAGATGGCTGTCATAAGATTTGCTCCCATGGTGGTTTGTTTGAATAAGGCACAAAGAGTCAAACTGTAGCTTTGCAGTTCCAAAAATCAGCAAGACTCTGGAAAAACAATACATATGCATCATACAGTACAGTATAGCAAGACTACCATCTGAAACAATGAACAATCATAATTCTGCCTGCTACAACTGCTGGACAGGACATGCTAAAAAAGACTATAAAACAGATAACACAGTTTTTTCTGAACAACAGCTTTTCACATATGCTAAATACATCTGCCATTTGGTCAAATGATAGAAAAGGGTCAAACCTGGAATCAGTATTGCAATAATGATCCGTAAAAAATACAGTTTCTCAATGAATATCCAGTGACTTCGACTCATTTATTTGTTGGCTTCCACAATGAGCCCATAAAAAATCCTCTTATGATTTAAATTTATAGAATATTAGCAACCCCTTAGTGTTAACACCGCCACATAATCACAAATGTTAGAGAGGACATGAACTCGGTCTGTATAATGATAGGTAGAGTTATACATTGATGTGGTGCACTTCCTGTAAACACTATATTATAATGCTGATATATTGATGGGTCAGGGGTGGGGAAATCCGTGAGCTTGTATGAAGTGTGTGCTCGTTCATCTCCGCTGCTTTGATGCCTGACAGGAGCGTCATGTTATGCTGAGGCAGGTTATTGGCTAGTATTGGGATGGGACCAGTCCTTCCTTGGGTGATCTGTTGTTTATTTATTTTAATGTCTTGTATTGTCAGGTTAGGTTTGGGTTTATCTAAAATGCTAAGAGGGCATTAGTTATACTCAGGTTATGTATGCAGATTTGGAAACACAAATTTAAAAATCATGGTGATAGCATTCATAGTATATTTTATCAGCATTGCACAACTATTTCAGACTTTTGTTGCCCTTTTGCAAAAATGTTTTCATACAAATTCATATATTTATTTTAAAAAGTGTTCATATAGTTATTTTTAGTCCTGAATTTGTTGCATACCTGCGACAGCAAAAGGATCCATCCATGAGTGTCTCAAAAGCTAGTAAGTTACAGTCATGCACATGTTACAATACTGTAAATTTCATTACACGTTCATAACTCTTAATTATTGCAGGCACACCGAAAGGAAATTACACTGTTTACTTTTCTGCCCTTCAGATAGGTAAGCTGCATGCACAAAGACACAGTTTATTAGTTGTAATGAAATCATTCATTCTTAGTATAAATCTCCTCCATCACAACTACACAGTAAAAAATGGAGTGTCAATATTTCAGAGTAAACCTATTTTAACCTAGGTAGAGTATTTACAACTCTATGAGGAGTAAACCAGCTCTAACATCAGAGTTAAAAGTCAGTGTAAAGTTTGTTAGTCATGCAGTGAAGACTTAACTCCACACAGTGTTGATTATTACCAGTCCGCAGGCGTGTGGCCTCAGAGCTCTAATGTGCATGGAATTTTCTCCGAAGAGCTGCCACAGTCAGGTAAGTGAAGTTAACATTCCCATACTGGTAACATTGTTTAAAAGGTATTTTTAAACTAAATAGCTCTTTATAGTTTCACTGATGTCGAGTGAGGACATGTTAGCAGCATTTACCCATAGGTTTAATGGCATTCCAGTAGCTACATGCTAGCATTTGCTAAAAGTTCAGATGTTTGTTATCTTCTTACTGCGTTAATATGAACCTAAAACATTTTAACTATGTATTTCTTCTAAATGCTGTCTAAATAATATCATTGTCACATGTCAAATCGCACAGTTTGAACAACTAAATTGCCGTTTATCAGTAAGCTAATAATCGCTAATTAGCTTACATAAGCGAACATACTTTCTGTCACGGTATGGCATGGCAAACCATGGGGGATGTGAGGAAGGAGGCCTCCAGGCCTGACGCCACCTATAAACAAGTGCTCAGCCACCCACACACACACACACATATACACAAGCACAGAGAAGGGGAAGCAACACCAAAATACACAACAATAACACAGGTCCATGACTGCCCAGGGGTCCTGGGTCGCCCAGTCCCAGGACCCTGACAGTACCCCCCCTCTAAGGGTCGGCTCCCGACAACCCAAAAACAAAAACACAAACCAAAAACAACAGTACAACCAACCCAGGGCGGGCGGCGGGGGGTCCAGGACGGAGGGCCGGAACCAAAACAAGCAAAAACCACCAAAGAAAACAACCCCCCCAAGGCCACAGTCCCAGAGTCCGACCGCGCATCCCGCAGCGGAGCAACAAAAAGAAAAAAACGCCACAAAACAGTCTCAGGCGGCCCATCAACACAACAAAAGAGTTCAGGAGGTCTACCTCGAGTCCAATGGCGGCGACGTTGCAGCTCCGGCGGACGGCCACGGGTCCGGCAGCAGCAGCAAAATAGTTCTGGGGGCCTGCCACTGCTCCAATTGCGGCGGCACTGCTGCTCCGGCGGCCTGCCACGGGTCCGGTGGCGGCGGCGGAACGGTTCCGGTGGCCTGCTACGGGTCCGGTGGCGGCGGCGGCGCTGCTCCTCCGGCGGCCTGCCATGGGTCCGGTGGCGGCGGCGGCGCTGCTCCTCCGGCGGCCTGCCCCGGGTCCGATGGCAACGTCGCTGCTCCGGTGAGCAACAGCGAGGCGTGGCACATGGTCTATGACGCGCCGGTCGCTGACGTGGACGCACTGGACGTGGATGGCGTGGATGGCGTGGAGGCCGCGCTAGACGTGGAGGTCCCTCCGGTCCGCTGACCTCCTCAGCTGGTGGCTCGCTGAGCTCCGGCTCCCGCTCGCTGAGCTCCTCCTCGGCTGGCAGCGAGAGCTCCTCGTCGGCTGGCAGTGCGAGCTCCTCCTCGGCCGGCAGCGCGAGCTCCTCCTCGGCCGGCAGCGCGAGCTCCTCCGGCTCGCCGGGCTCCTGCTCCGGCAGCGCGAGCTCCTCCCGCTCGCTGAGCACCCACTGGGGCCCGCAGAGCTCCCGCTCGGGCAGGGCAGGTGCGGGTGGTGACGTAGCGGCCGGTGAAGAAGACAGCTGAGGGGCGACTGCAGGCGGATGAGTTGACGGCTGCGCTTCAGCCACAGATGGATGATCCGGAGGCGAAGATGGTGATGCGGTGTCCGCAGGTGGGGAAGGTAGAGTAGGTGATGTGGACAGCGAAGCCGAGAGTACTGTGGTCGCTGCAGTCGGACGGAACTCAGGTAAAGAAGTGGCTGCAGAGGGCGGAGGCGACGATGGTGTGGCAGCCACTCCCGGTAGACTGGACAGCGATGCAGGGACAGATGGGTGAAATGATGGCAGAGGTGGTCCAGCCGGCATATCGACCTCCAACTGAGGAAGAAGGTGAGAGGCTGACTGGACTGAAGACTGAGCTACCAGCTGGGCAGCAGGCTGAGGTGAGGGTGAGACGGCTATTATGAAGGGTGGAGAGGATGAAAATGTTACAGCTGGCTCAACAAATTCCAGGGGTCCAGAGGCAACTGAGACCTTCAGTTCGGTCTCTGGGGAAGCCCTGGGGAGAACCTCCGTCTCCATGCGGCCAGACTGAGCCAAAAAGTCATTTGGGTCTGTATGCTCGGAACTCCCAGCTTACAGTCTCAGAGGGAATATTTTCTGAGTCTTTGGAGGTACAGCAAACAGTTTCTATTTTCATGTTTACAGGAAGGGAACTTATAACACTGGCAGAGTCCATTTTACTCACTGTGGCGTCCAGAGCCGCTGGTCCTGAGTCTTCGACCAGCACAGGAGTGAGTGTGGATGTGGTTGAACGCTGCTTGCGAGGACGCCTTCTCCTCCGTGAAGGTGGGGCCGGTTGTATGGAAACCGTCTTCTGCTGTTCATCTGGGTTTTGATTTTCAATGATATGATTAATAGACATAAATGAGTCGGGTTTACTCACTGCGGTGATGAGTGCTGTTGGTCCGTTGCCAGCTGACCGGGCTAGAACCGCAGGAGTGGGTTGAGGCGTAATGGGATGATGGTAGAGAGTGCGGCATGCCTTCCGTAATGGCGGATCAAACGATTGTGCCGCGAGCATCGACGGGAAAGCCCTCCGCCGATGCGTGAAAAACCAAGCGGCTAGAGTCTCTAGGAGAGCAGCCGAACTGTCCATGCTCGGACCACCCAAGCCAAATAGTTCAAAGCTCTCCCTTAAACTAGTGACCAGGTGCCTAAGTTTGTTAATGTCCAGAATGTTCGTGGTGAAGGTAGTGGATGTGAGGTGATTGTCAAGGAACACTACCTGTATGTGTCTCAGTAATCCAGTAATCCCATAGCTGCGCGAGCGATCTCTCCTCCGTGGCAACTCCTGAGTTTGCTGGGTCCATGGTGGTTGGCGGGATCATTCTGTCACGGTATGGCATGGCAAACCGTGGGGGATGTGAGGAAGGAGGACCCAGGCGCGGTGCTCAATGTACAAACAGTGAATTTATTTACAGAGTGGTAGAAAGAAACAATAAACCCTAGTGTATTCCCCAGACTCCCGTGTCGTGTCTTCCTCGTGCTCTCTGCTCCCGTGTCAGCACCCCCCGGTGCTCGCTGCTCTCCCAAGCCTTCCACGCTCCTCCTGCGGGAAACAATAGCGGCAGCTGTCAGGACACTCAGTAATGGCAGGCATACACTTTAAGACCAAACCTAGACAGGGTGACTAACGTGGAGTCTCATGCAATGATCCTGCGTCGGTGGGAGCTCCAAGACTCTCTTAAGTAGCTCCCCCGACGAGGCCTGATCAGCAGCAGGTGTGTGGCTTCGGGTGTGGCCAGTCCCCTTGCAGGGCCACACCCTCCAGGCCTGACGCCGCCTATAAACAAGTGCTCAGCCACCCACACACACACACACACATACACAAGCACAGAGAAGGGGAAGCAACACCAAAATACACAACAATAACACAGGTCCATGACTGCCCAGGGGTCCTGGGTTGCCCAGTCCCAGGACCCTGACACTTTCAGAAAAAGTGGGTAACATTACCATAAAGTTAACTTTACTGGTTTATATTATTTTAAGCAAATGCCAAAGGCATACACTACTTTAGAGTTTTGCTCATTATTTAGTAAGAAATATGTATTTTGTGTAAATTAACTGATAGCAATGTTAATGACATGTTAAGTAATATTAAGTAATGTTTCTATTTTATAGAAAGGTTTAAGAGTATGCAAAAACCAAATCTCTGAGAGATGCAACCAGACGACGGATGAGAAACATACTTGAGGCTGAGATGACAGAATAACATGGGTAAGAATCAAAAATCTAAGATATAAAGAAACATTTTAAACATTGTATTATTTTTAATTGTGATGTTTAATGGCAATTATTGAATTTATACATTAGGACATCTCCCCCTAAAAGCGTAAGAGTGATGTATGCGCAGGGCATTGTTGCTCTGTCTCCATATCTGGAAGACCCATATTCACAACATGGATATGTAAGTAAAGGGAACTTTTCAACATTAAATACATAATTGCCCTCAGAAATGTTGATAACATAGTCCTTCTTCATTTATTTAATTACATAGAAACATTACTACGATCCAGAGAGCAGTTCAGGATACATTGCATGGCAGTTGAAGACCATTCAACGAAAAGCTGTGGAGGAAAGAAGCGTCTCAGTTTGCAAATCTCCCAAAAGTAAGTTCACTTATCATTTAAATGATACTGATGTACTGATAGAACAAGATTTCCGACTCCTGTTTTGTGAGGTCACTGGGAGCAAATTCTTGGAGAGGTGGCTCACCAATCTCAAAGCAAAGGTTGTAAAGAAAAGTCATGGACTTGTCCCCACCTCAGAGCTCTTGGAGTTAATGTGCAATGCTGAGTCAGGTACTGAAGTTGAGAATGGTATGATTGTGACTGTTTTTATTTGCCATTGTTGGTTATATAGGTAATTCTGTCAATTCAATGTATTTTTGGAATAATTCTTTGTTTATTCGTCTGTAGGCTGGGACAGTGACTTGTCTACTATCTTGCTGCTGCTACATCTGCTACCACCATCTGCACAAGGGCGAAAGAGACCAGGAAAGATGTCTGCATCTCAAGCTGTCAATAACCTCATCAAATTCCCAAAGGTATGTTGTTTAAAATATACTTTCCATCACCTCTATTTTCATGGACAGTGAGTTGAGCTAATCTACTGTCAGAGGATAGTCACTTAATACTGTTGTTTAATGTGTTGTTGTAGGCTGGAACCTGTGTACAGCAGCATCTAGACAACATCACCCGAAGCAGTCAGCCCTACCTTCTTACTCAGGGATCCACAAGAAGCAGCATTCACACCTTCATTGTGATTGAGAAGCATGCACTTCCATGTAATGCGACAGGTTCTGTAGGAGCCCTTGATGAACTCTTTAGGGCCCATTATGTCTTTGGTACATCATACAGTTCATCCCTGACGAACTTTTTTACTTTTCTGCAACTACGACATTGGGGAAATGTCATATTGCTTTCTCTAGTGAGCATCATAGAACTGTGAATTGGAAAGGTTTGTTACGTTAATTAAATGACACTGAAATGAGAAACATAATAAATGCTGTTACTTTAACCTGTATATTTGTTGTTATTTCCATAATGTAGGATAGATCACAGTTATTTAGTAATATAGCATCATCAGATGAATATGAAAAAAATCACACTACAGAGAAATAAAAATGATATATACACATCAGAGTGTTATTATTAAACTAAATTTGGAGTAAAAATAGCTTTATAAAGTGTAATCAAATTACTCTGAACAGTGTGAATAACCCTCAGTGTTAAATATTTTTACACATTTTGTTGTTAATTTTGACACTAAATTGAGTACAATTAACACTGAAAAGTTAACACTGGCCATAGAGTAAATTTAACTCTAATTTTGAGTGGGACCAAATGTTATCTGAAGCAGAGTTAAAATTAACTCCCTAAGTGTAAAATTTACACTTGGTTTTTTACTGTGTATGTGTTACACCCTGAAAAGGGGCTGAAAAGGGGATAAGTCAATGACGACGCTCAGACACGATGCTTCTCTTTCAGCAGCTTCATTGCGAATGATTCAGAAATATAAACATACATACAAAAGTATTAAACATCTTAACAACGATGTACAGTCTCTGTTAGTTGTAAGACAATATATCTCAAGACTGTTTTCTTTCCTTTTCTATAAGTTACAGATTAAATTGAATGTAAAAATTTACAAAAACAGCTTATGAATCAATAAACAAACTTAGACCATTAAACTGAAATGTACAGAAAATAAACAAAATATTCATATAAAAATACTAATAGGCATTTGTCCCTTCACACAAAATAAACATGTTCTTTGTCCAGAGCAAATGCAAAATGCACACAATGTATGTTTCATACACAGTCTGGCACAATAATGCTTCATGCTAGCCACCAACAGAGCGCTTAGCTTAGCTTGCTGCTTATAGCTTATCCTAACATCACAGTTAACACAGGTCATCTAAGTATTCCTAGTATCCTCTTGGTACATTTGGAAACACGGTCAGTACAACTCAACATACATATTTGTAAAGTCCAACAGCAGAATTGCACAATTATTACCTGAAAAGGGGATAAGTCAATGACGACGCTCAGACACGATGCTTCTCTTTCAGCAGCTTCATTGCGAATGAGGCATCGTGGCCAGAGCTCCCCCTTCCGGCAACGGCAGGCATAACTAATCAATCATGATCACTAAATCACATGGATTATTCCCCAGGCTCGACAAGTGGATCACAGATTGCATGTTACACAGGTTGTAGTCACATTAAGGATTATTATCCGGTTGAACATATTTTAGCCTGTGTTACATTACGTCTCTTAATGGGACTTCTTTTACCCTTGTTTATACATTTACATATTTGAAATAAATTGAATAATATATTGGGTAACTTTTAACCACAACTTTTTACTCCATTATGAACTTCAACAAATAATCAATCTATCACACACTCCCCCACAAAATTAGATGTCGTCCCGACATCACAACTCTTATGAACTAAAACTTAACAAAATGTCACAAAATCCAGTTGTTTTTAATCTTAGTTTCCTCTTTTGTACTGAGTCTTAAGTCCGTTCTTTGTTCAGTATCCTTGCATAAATAGTGGCTGACAAATTTGGAATGAATTAGGCCACATGGTTATTGGTTGAATGTCTCTGTGTTGTATGGGTTGATACTGGTAGGGCATTTCGTTTGTACACACTGTATTGTAGCATGTTGGAGTACCCAGCTGATCATAGGTGAAAACCTTAGGGGCTCGTCTCTCCCTCCTTGGCAAACTATAGGTCCCTCCTCTGTTGCTTTCAGGCAAGCATGGGCGTGGAGATGCTAGAGTGTCATCCATTACCTCTCCACCTACTTGTCCATCTTCCTCTTGATGGTCTTCTTCCTTTGGCCTGTTTTCATCCTGTGTCTCAGGCTCCTCTGTGTACGACACGAGCCTTTCTTCACCCAGTGGTCCATTACCACCGGCCTCTGGTTTCTCCTGGTCATCACCATGCTCTGTGACCCTCTCTGTACTGGGCACTTGAGTCTGTGTTACGGGCCCATAATAGTACCCCCATTCCTCCTCGTCATCTTCTACTTCCTGGTTCACCTGTTCTGCGTCTTTTTTCCTCACTCTTCTTTTCTTTTGCTTCGGTGATACTTCTGGTGGCCTTTCCAGGGGTAAGTAATCACATGTCAGCAGCAGGTTGCGGTGCATGATTCTTGACCTTCCCCTCCCTTGCTCTGGTTTCACCTCATACACGGGGAGGCCTTCTGCAACTTG
This sequence comes from Simochromis diagramma, assembly GCF_900408965.1. Taxonomy (NCBI): domain Eukaryota; kingdom Metazoa; phylum Chordata; class Actinopteri; order Cichliformes; family Cichlidae; genus Simochromis; species Simochromis diagramma. The sequence goes on from NW_024387477.1 coordinate 876,021, forward strand.
ACGGATGACAACATTGATGTCCTGTTCCCAGTGATTACGAAGCTTCCCCGTTCCTCCTCTAGGGGTCAGGTTTCGGACAAGAACACGATCGCCAGGGTATAACACAGAGCTTCTCACTTTCCCATCATAATGTTTTTTACTCCTGTCTGCTGACTTCTTTGCATTCTCCCGTGCTATGTCATATGCCTCTTGCATTTCTCGTGTCCATTTCTCCGTGTAGGTTCGGTGGTCTGTTTTCCCTGTCTCAGAGGTGAGACCAAACAGCAGATCAATAGGTAACCTTGGGGACCTTCCAAAGAGAAGGTAGAAAGGAGAAAACCCAGTTACCTCACTTCGTGTGCAGTTATAGGCGTAGATAAGCTTGTTCAAGGACTCTTTCCAACTTGTCTTCTGCCTATCAGTAAGTGTCCTCAACATTTGTAGTAACGTCCGGTTGAACCGTTCAACTTGTCCATTCCCTTGTGGGTGGTATGGTGTAGTTCGGGATCCCAATATGCCACAGTTCTTTTTCAGCTGGGCAAAGAGCTGGTTCTCAAATTCGCCACCTTGGTCATGGTGTATCCGTGCTGGCAGTCCAAACTTCAAGGCGTAGTCATTAAAGATGCGATCAGCAACCGTTTTGCCAGACTTGGAGGTGGTGGCATAAGCCTGTGCAAAACGAGTAAAGTGGTCAACAATCACCAAAATATACTCGTAACCACCCTTACACTTGTCCAAGTGGAGAAAATCTATTGACACCAGTTCAAACGGCTGTGTGGTAACAATACTAGTGAGCGGTGCCCTTGCTTCTTTACATGGTATCTTTTGTTTCAGGCAAGTGCAGGTCTTTGTCACATAATGTTCAATGTCTCGTTGCATGTAAGGCCAAAAGAATCTATCTCTGATCAATGATGTTGTTCGATCAGTGCCCTGATGACCCATCTCATCATGCAATTCTCTCAGTACAGTCTCTTTGTACTTTTCAGGCAACACAAGCTGTCTCTTGGTTGTGGTTTTTCTGCAAAGAATACCATCTTCATCAATATGAAGTCTTTCCCATTCACGCAGGAGACACTTGCTTTGGGCACTTAGTGTATTAAGTTCATGCCTTGTTGGCTTTTCATTACTCATTTTGCACTGCATTATTGGGCCAATATTTCCATCATCTTGCTGTGCTTGTTTGACCTCTGTAACCGAAAATTGGTTGTGTGGTTCTTCACTCACTGATGTACACTGGAGACGGGTGAGTATGGGGCAGACCATTGGTGAGTTGAAATCTGGAGTCTCCACAACTTGGGTTATTGCTGCCACACAATCTGAACCCATTTCCTCTGTACACTGTTCCATCATTTCCTCTATCTCAACAGGCATTCTTGAAAGACTGTCAGCATCCACATTCTCTCTACCTGGGCGATATCGGATGGTGAAATGGAAGTCTGCAAGCTCTGCCACCCATCTACATCCAGTTGCATTTAGCTTGGCACTTGAAAGGATGTAGGTGAGGGGGTTATTGTCAGTGAACACAGTGAAAGTAGGCGCATAATAAAGATAATCTCTGAATTTCTCTGTGACGGCCCACTTCAGTGCGAGAAACTCCAGTTTTCCTGAGTGAAGATGATAGTTTCGTTCAGCTGCAGTCAATGTCCGGGAGCCATAAGCAATCACACGGAGTTTATTATCTTGTTGTTGGTATAGAACTGCTCCGAGGCCTTGAGCTGAGGCATCGGTATGGAGGATAAATGGTTTAGAAAAATCTGGGAACCCGAGGACTGGTGGCTCAACTAGGCAGTCTATTAGTCGTTCCAATATGCGCTGATGTTCTTCAGTCCACACAATTGACTTGTGTGATGGGACCCCTTTACTCTTTCTTGTGACTTGTTTTGTGTTTGTCTGGTTTTGGGATACATTGTTATCTTCCGTTGTGCCCTTCAACAAGCTATACAGTGGACCTGCAATACGGGAGAAGTCCCATATGTACTGCCTATAGTAACTTAACAAGCCCAAGACAGTTCGCAGCTCTCCCACATTGCTTGGTCTCCTGTCCTTCAAGGCTGTCACTGCATTGGTGTCAGCTGGATCAATTTTGCTACCTTCGGCTGAAACAATTCTCCCTAGATAGCGAACCTCGTGTTTGAATAATTCACATTTACTGGGTTTAAGCTTGATCCCATACTTCCTCAGTAGTTGAAGCACTTTTCTGACATGATTGACATGATCATCAAATGAATGACTGTACACTAGAGTGTCATCAAGGTAGGGTACACAGATGTTGTCTCGCACCTCTTCCAGACACTCTTCCATGCAGCGTTGGAAGGCTGCAGGTGCATTCATCAGCCCGAATGGAATCCTTATCCATTCGTACAGGCCCCATGGTGTCACAAAAGCAGTTAAAGGTCGGCTGCCTTCATCCATAAAGCCCTGATGGTAGGCCTTGCCTTGGTCTAACAATGAAAACCATGAGTTGCCGCCAAGACTGTCGAGAATGTCCTGCACTCGAGGGATTGGTTGTCTGTCTGGATGAGTCTTTTTGTTTAGTTCTCTGTAATCTATACAGAGACGTAAGCTGCCGTCCTTCTTTCTCACACAGACAACTGGTGAGGCATAAGATGAGTTGGATTTCGTGACCCATCCTTGTGCAATAAGGTTGTGCAGATACTCTTTCATCACTTTGTATAGCGGCTTTGGTACCGACAGGTAAGTGCGTGCTACAGGATCCATATCCTTCAATGATATCTTCAGTTTCAACTTGTCGATACATCCAATATCATCATCTGCTTTGGAAAAGGAAGAGCATTCCTCACGGAGCATCTTTTGCACCACCCCCCTTTCAGATTCACTCAGGTGCGTAAGGTCAATTGGTGGGTCCCATGAGGTGTCAGGAATTTGCTCGCTCTCTGCATTCACTTGATTCACCAATAATGGGGAGCACTGGTCAGATTTCTCTAAAACTGTCGCTGGGTACACAGCTTGAATTTGCTCTAAGGTGCCCACAACAGTTTTTCCTGACAGCTCAATGTCGTGATCAGTGGGATTTTGCACATCAAGAACAATATAGGGGGGGACCCCCCTTCTGAGTTCTACTAGTGTCTCACAAAACTCCAGACCTTCAGCCCACTGAGGGTTTATGTCAGGCTCAAAGAGAAGTGTAGTGTCTTTCTTCAGCGGGCGGGTCTGCACCTTACAGTCAATCTGAACAGAAGTGTGTTTGGGTACAATGACTTTCTCTTTTGTTGTTCTCACAACAAAAGCATGTAATTGTTTAGCAGTCACTAAATCAATAAAGGTTGTGACATTTTCTCTTTTAAGGCAAGGGAAAGCCCCTCTTAATGCCTCGTGCAGCTGCTCAGTTCTTTCAGCATCCATTTGCTCTATAGTACTAGTTTTCAGTATTTGCTCAATAACATTAAAGCCTAGAATGGGCTGCGAAAGACTTCCGCCTTTCATCACTAACATGGGGACTACAAGTTCTTTAGGGTTTGCTCCCTCAGCAGCTAGACCAAAAGTGACTTCAATAAAACCCTTGTAAGGGATGTTTTGACCATTAGCAGCTGAGATTTTTAAATCGTCAGGTGCATCAAGTAACTCAGAAACATCTCTTAATTTCTCATGTGGTAAATACTTCTTTTTCCACTTTTCATCAACAATACACACTTGGGAGCCTGTATCCCATAAGGCTTGAGTTTGGTGGCCTTGTATATAACAGTCAACTATACACTGTTTCCCAACAAGAGCAACAAGATGGGACTGGCTGTCCACCCTTTTGGGGTGAATAACACTTGCCTTTGGGTGCGTGTGTTGATTTACTTGAGGCTGAGAGTGTTTGTTGCATTGTTTTCTGTGTCTGGGCCAGTGCTCAGCTTGGCACATCTTAGAACAATAAGTGCTTTTTTTACAAGCTGCACACCTTCTGAGTCTTTTGAGTTTTCCCAGAACACCACAGTAATAGCAAAGCTGTTGGGACGTTACACTATTATTGGTTACTCCCTGTCCCGTGGGGGCAACCACTGTCCGTTTAAAGGTTGATCTTTGTCTGGTCTAGTTAGTTTCGCCCTGCAACCTGCGCGAAAGTGTTCACTGCTACCACATCGATAGCAATGGTTGCAGTACTCAGTCCCACTTTGCTGGCAGCCAAAGCATTTCCTTAGGCGTGCTCGGTTTACAGCAGGATACTGACGTTGTGGTGCAAACCTCTGTTGATACTGAGCTGTATCACCTCTCCGTCCAGGTCCCACAGGAGGCCAGTAGTTTTGTGGCAGATGCTCAAGATGAGAAAAGGGAACACATTCTGGTGCTGCAAGTGAGGCAGAATACTGTGTTTGTGCCGGACTAGGCTGTTGAATTATTTCTTTGATTTGTGCGACTTCAGCACCAAGATTTTTCAATAATGCCATGTCAGAACGGATTTCTTTAAGTTCATTTAGTAGGTCAGGCTGAGCTTTGCTGATGGATTCAGGTTTTAGGTTTTTCCCTTTTTTATCTGCAGGAGTGTCAGACTGAAGTGAATGCACAGTGGTTGGCCGCTGCTGGGAGAGTAACTTCTTTTTATTTTGTCTCTCTGCTTCATTTGCACAGGCAACATTGAGTTTCTCAAGGAGGAGCTCATCACTGGTTGTGGTTTCCTGTAGGTAGGGCTGGAGGTCACTCTTAATGTTATCATTTTGCAGGCCTGTCAGAACTGTATGAAGGAACATGCTCTGTACAAGCACAGGGTCATATCTTAAGCCAGATTCAGCTTCTTGCGATGCAAACAGAATTTTCTGTCTTAAGTCTAGGGCACGGATTAAGAAAGTTTGTGGGGTTTCTTTAATGCTTTGGACCTCTGACGTGAGTTGTTTGTAAAGTTCTGTTGCCCCTCGTTCTTGGTAGTGGGACCTTAGAATCCTCCTCAGGGTAGGCAATGTAAGGTTGGTTTTGCCCTCTAGGTAGCTACGCAATTGTAAGAATCAGAATCAGAATCAGAATACTTTATTAATCCCTGGGGGAAATTATTTTTTGTTACAGTGCTCCATTTTAAACCAACATTAAGACAAGACAGACAATACACTAACTAAGAATAGTACAATATATACATATATACACATACATACTTCACTCATAAATAAATAGTTGGAAAAGAAACATGTGTAGTTGTAGCAGCAAACAGTGTGTTAAGTGGATGCGTTGTACAGGGAGATGGCCACAGGCAGGAATGATTTCCTGTGTCGTTCAGTGGTGCTTTTCGGTAATCTCAGTCTCTCACTGAACGTGCTCCTGTGACTGACCAGCATGTCATGGAGTGGGTGGGAGGTGTTATCCAACATTGTCTTTATCTTGGACAGCATCCGCCTCTCCGACACCACCTTGAGGGTGTCAAGCTCCATCCCCACAACATTACTGGCCTTACGGATTAGTTTATTAAGTCTGTTGGCATCTGCGACCCTCAGCCTGCTCCCCCAGCATGCAACAGCATAGAGGATCGCACTGGCCACAACAGACTCATAGAAAATCCTCAGCATTTTCTGGCATATGTTGAAGGACCTCAGTCGCCTCAAAAAATAGAGACGACTCTGGCCCTTCCTGTAAAGTGCTGTGGTGTTTTTAGCCCAGTCCAGTTTATTGTCAATGTGTACTCCAAGGTATTTATAGTCCTCTATATATAGTAAGCCTGGTGCTATTGCCCTGATTACTGCATCAACTATTTCTATTTCAGGGACTCCTTTGCTGATGCCTTGTTCAATCTGATGGGCTAGGCTGGAGAAAGTTAGTTTATCCTTTTGGCCGGGCTCACCAATCTGACCTGATATTTTGAATTCTCTGCCCCACGGTAGTGTCAGAAAAGGTGGAGGGGTTTGTTTAGCACTATTGTCCCCCACACTCATCGACAGTTTGGCTGTACTAGGTTGCTTCGCCTTGTTCTGTCGTGATAATGCAAGAGCCAACTGAAGCGTCTCTATTTCCTTTATCAGTTGTTCTTCTTCTGAGGCCTCACCAACCTGTTCCTGCACCTCATCTGTCTGGTTAGTATCTGAGGTTTTGTGTCCCGATGTACCGTTCTGAGCAGCCTGTTGCAACTCAAAAATTTTGTCTTTCAAAATCAGTAGCTCAGACATTCCCTCATCTTCAAGCTCATCCAGCTCCTCTCTTTCTAAGTGCTGTATTATATAGGAAATGAGAGAGGAACGACTTTTACCCGATACCCTTTCAAGTTTTGAACCAGCAATATTTAGGAAATCACAAACTTCGATCAAAATGTCTCTTGTCACTGTATACAATGTACCAGCAACTTCTAACTTCAGGTCCTCTAGCCCTGAAGACTCCATTTCAGTCTGTGGCTTGTGGAAAAGATTAGTGTGATGTAAGACCTCTTTGCAGAAGAGTCAGTGCAGCTTCCCTGGCACCAGTAGTTAACCTCAGGTTGCATGCAGGTCCCTCTGCGTAACTGTCGAAACCAGCACACTGTATCTCCCACCGTGGTATTTGATGTGAGGGGTTGAATGATGACTGGGGCGTCTATCTGGGACAGCGGGCCCTCATCACATCCATCCCAGCGGTGCCTCCAAAATGTTACACCCTGAAAAGGGGCTGAAAAGGGGATAAGTCAATGACGACGCTCAGACACGATGCTTCTCTTTCAGCAGCTTCATTGCGAATGATTCAGAAATATAAACATACATACAAAAGTATTAAACATCTTAACAACGATGTACAGTCTCTGTTAGTTGTAAGACAATATATCTCAAGACTGTTTTCTTTCCTTTTCTATAAGTTACAGATTAAATTGAATGTAAAAATTTACAAAAACAGCTTATGAATCAATAAACAAACTTAGACCATTAAACTGAAATGTACAGAAAATAAACAAAATATTCATATAAAAATACTAATAGGCATTTGTCCCTTCACACAAAATAAACATGTTCTTCATCCAGATCAAATGCAAAATGCACACAATGTATGTTTCATACACAGTCTGGCACGATAATGCTTCATGCTAGCCACCAACAGAGCGCTTAGCTTAGCTTGCTGCTTATAGCTTATCCTAACATCACAGTTAACACAGGTCATCTAAGTATTCCTAGTATCCTCTTGGTACATTTGGAAACACGGTCAGTACAACTCAACATACATATTTGTAAAGTCCAACAGCAGAATTGCACAATTATTACCTGAAAAGGGGATAAGTCAATGACGACGCTCAGACACGATGCTTCTCTTTCAGCAGCTTCATTGCGAATGAGGCATCGTGGCCAGAGCTCCCCCTTCCGGCAACGGCAGGCATAACTAATCAATCATGATCACTAAATCACATGGATTATTCCCCAGGCTCGACAAGTGGATCACAGATTGCATGTTACACAGGTTGTAGTCACATTAAGGATTATTATCCGGTTGAACATATTTTAGCCTGTGTTACATTACGTCTCTTAATGGGACTTCTTTTACCCTTGTTTATACATTTACATATTTGAAATAAATTGAATAATATATTGGGTAACTTTTAACCACAACTTTTTACTCCATTATGAACTTCAACAAATAATCAATCTATCACATATGAGGCCACTTTTGATTGCTGTTAATAAAAATCTGTTATTCAAGTCTATTTTTGGGCATGTTTTACGTTGATGTGTGCATATTTTTGCATTTTATTACAGTGACAAATTGATTATCAGTTTAACAATGTAATAAATTTCCAAATAACAAATTGTATATATGTACACAGCAAAATCTCCAGTGTTAAATTAACACTGAAGAGCGTCTATATGGGTCCACACCTCTGAGTGTTAAATACAACACTGTTGAGTGTTAAATTAACACTTTTGACAGTGACATTTTCTAACACTGGAAAATAACTCAAAATGTTAGAAATATTCCAGTGTTAGAAAATCAGCACTGCTCAGTGTTAGCCATTGTTAATCTTCAAAACTGACTAGGTTACTTTTAAACATATAACACTGTCAAAAGTGTTAATTTAACACTCAACAGTGTTGTATTTAACACTCAGAGGTGTGGACCCATATAGACACTCTTCAGTGTTAATTTAACACTGGAGATTTTGCTGTGTAGCAAAAAGAGTATTAGCAGGTCAGGTTCAGAGTGTTCCAGATAACTGGCTTTATTTCGCTTTAATTACTTGTCCTTACCCTTAAAAACAATCAAAAACAATATCCAGAAAAACAGTTTTGGTCTTCTCCAAAATACAGAGTTAGTGTAGAGTTAGGGTTAGAACCTATGATGTCGTGTGTGATCTCAGGGGGTTAGTTACATATTTTAGGCTTAAACAGACAAACTCTTTAGTGTTTTCTGAAACTAGAACATAGAGTTGGTCTAAGTAGCTGTTGTTATTACTTCCTTATTTGGGAGGACTATTGTAGGGTTCATTAAGGTCTTATAGAGAAATATATATTTGGTGCTAAATAAAGCTGCGGTGATGACTGATTGTTGAGTCATTATTTCATGCAAATTAATGCTGATACTGATGTTTGTGCTGATTGAAAAATGTGTAGCCCTGGGGCCTACGGTATCTCAACAGATCTTCTCACAGCTACATTAGTTCTCTCTTTCTCCTCTGCTGACTTTTTTTCCACAGACAGCTCAGCCACTTCATGACTTATTGAACAAGCAGGTTGGTGTGTTTTCACATTACAACTCTGTCAACTAACACGGCTGAAGTGTCCGCTCATACTTTGATAATAACAACCCCAAAAGCAGTATAGCAGGACAGGCAAGCAAACCACTGATTTCTGCTCAGGTTCACCATTGAAGTTAAAGCTATAGACCACTTTATGTCACTGCTACAGTCACTTCAGTGCTGCAAATATTAATCCCACTATTCTGAATTTCATAAGGCTATAACTGTGCAATTAGCTATTCAGGATTTAGACAATTATTTGTTTACATGAATTGATTCACCAACAATCATTAAGTCACGGTGTGAAGATCCTCATCCATCTCAACTGCCAAACAGTCACTACATTTTGTAATTGACTTCAGTGACAGTGAACTTCTCTCTCTCTACTGTGTGTGTTGGCCCTGCGACTGACCTGTCCACAGTGGCTGTGTTTTTGGGACGATTGTCCTGCTGAAACATCCACCTTTGTTTCATCTTCATCATCCTGGCAGATGGCTGGAAGAATGTCTCGGTACATTTTCCCATTCATCCTTCCTTCAAGTATATGAAGCATGCCAGTACAGTATGCTGACAAAGCACCATAATAGTTTAGAAATTATTTTTTATATTTTCAGTAAAAAGCTGCAGTAAAAAAGTCTTGATAGAGCTCACTGGCTTTACCCATCACGAGATGTTTCTTGTGTGATACCCTGGTAATGAGACACCTTTTCATAGGCCATCAGTTGGGACTGAACCGACTGATGCACTAAGTTGTTGCAGTAGAGTTGCACTAAGTGGCAGGATTGCTTTCTAATTACTGATAGATTTCAGCTGTTATGCATCTCCCTTTCGTCATGTGTTCAATACTTTTTCATTGTGTCCTCTTTCATTACTTTACGTCATTTATGGATAATAATTTATCTGTGCTTTGATTTCTTTGCATGTGTGAGTTGGATGGATTCTCATCTGATGAGACTTCCATGCCATCGCTCCATTAGAACCAGATTTACTTGGAAAATTGATGTTCAATACTTATTTTAACTGCTGCTTGTGTCCATTACATGATGCACACTGCCCATAAGTTTGTTTGTTTTTTTTTCCACACACAATCAACACAATACAATTTTATGACCAAAAACGTCAAAATAATTAACAGTCCTGAGAAGAAGTGTTTGTCGAGGTCTTTACATTGATGCTATTGTACATAAAATTGTGGGATTTTATTGATTTTCCAAATTATGTGAATAAATACTTTGGCTTGTGCACCACTGGGTAACACACATTTAAATAGATACCTGGAGCTTGAAGAAGTTAGGCCTGGGACGCATGGCCAAAATGTACATTCACATCATACCAACAACATTGTGAACACAAGTGTTATTTTAGCATTGACAAAATTGCAAATAATCAGGAAAGATTGAATCAAGCAACACTGAGGGGGATTCAGGATCTTACCCCTGCTATTTAAAAAATAAAAGCTCTCTTCAAATTGCCTCAGCGTGGAGCAATGCCCCCTTCTGGTGGAATAAAAGTCTTCAGCTTCAGTAAGAATTAATTTTCTCAAAATGTCTGATGATAGGCTACAAAATCTCTAATCTCCCAAATTGTACGCAGACTGTCCATCCTCCTACATTTCTTCTGTGTGTATATTTGTGAACATGCTTTAACTCAGAGCGCACACCTACACAGGCTGCAAGCGTGTGTGATGGTGAGAATGTGATTGCATGTGTGTGCATGCTTTACCAGTTAGAGAACATTTGTGCAGATGGTGTGTTGGTGTTTGGATGGATCTGCCATGCTAAAGCTGCTACTCTTGATAATTACCATAACTCACTGATAAACTGTTAATTATTCATTCAAATACATTTACTGGGAAAAAAAATGTTGATGAAGAAACTGGGTGAAATGATGACAGCGAGATCTTACTGGAAAGTACTTTACTGAGGATCAGCTCCATCAATAACTTTCATTGCCTGTATATCAAAAAGTCATTTTATTCAAAGCTTAAATTACACAGGTGAATGTTTAAATTGTGTTTGTCTGTGTCTTTCTTTTTTTAATTTAGATTATGTAAAACATACATCATTTTCTTTGGGATTGATCAAGTCTTCAAATTCTGATTCTGATTTTAGATTTATTAATTTACTGATGTGCCAAAGTAGTCGTCTGGGCTTCAGAGTTTTCAAAGTGCAAATCATCAGGCTCATGAGTTCAGTAAGTGAGATTCGTATTCACTCATCTGCCTTCATTCCTGCCCAGATTTTTAAGGTCCTAGTTCATATCACTTCCACTTTTGCATGCTTCCACACTCACGTCTGCTATCATGACTCTGACACAAGAACACTGAACATTGAGACTGAATGACTTGGAGAAAGATCATTCTGCCTTGTGGACCTGCCTCTTCCACATCTCCACGTCATCATGTTCACTCATCCATGAGAGTCTCATCCAAGTCGCTACCTGTTTCATCTCTACTAACACTCTGGAGGCTCCTGTCCTACTTCCAACCGGGTGGGACTCCACTCTGCTTGTTACTTAATTGAAGACAGATTGCCAATAAGCTTATCACTTAAACGCTGCTTATGTTCAGCTCCTTTCATGTTTCTATGTTGGAATAATTTGCACATATATACAAGTACTTTGAGAACTTTGCTGTGTAAATCATCATGACTACTCTCCAACCTGCTGTTCCGATCCACACATTCCTGTTTATCACCCCCCCCCCCCCCCCCCTCTAATCAGTTTGACAGTCCTGATGATCTCACTTTTTTCTGATGTTGCACTTGTCTGGTTAGAACTGCACTGCATGTGGCTACACTGAATGCTGATGGCACTTTTTAACACACGCATGGACTTTTTGAAATTCAGATTGGTTCTCTAATTCATACAGCATGTTGAGATTCATACAGTTATTTTTATTTACACTGTCATCTGAAAGCCCAAGGCCAGCTTTGCCTCTTTGATTCTCTACAAGGAATGTTAACATTGCGAAAAAGCCAAAGGACCATGATGAAGATCTATGCATTTATTGATGTCGATTTCTCTGTATTAATGTGTTATGCTATCTACCATACCTCAATCTGGATTAAACTTTATGAAATAGAACTAGTACTATTGATAGTGCTATCAATAACTAAGAGCATACTGTAGAGGAGACGGAAACTTCACAGTCACTTCATTATTTATCATTCTCTGAGTGCAGCTCGGGATTCAATAATGAGCATGCTCATGTTGCTCCTACAGAGAAACCTCAAAATTCAATTATTTTCTTACCATCCTTCCCTCAGGATGTTGCCATACATTAGAGTCAGATATCAATAAATTTTTCTAAAGCAAACGTGACAATAACTATATCATTTACTATCATCATTCATCATTTCTGTCCCACTTAATATCTCTTTAAACAAAGTATAAGTAGAAGGCAAATGGGAAGGCAGATGTGAATGCCCGGGGAAAAAATAAAAAATAAATAAATAAATAAATAAATAAATAAATATAGATAGATAGATAGATAGATAGATAGATAGATAGATAGATAGATAGATAGATAGAATTGAACCGTTCGATACAGTGCTTTCGGTTCGGTACGCATATTTATCGAACAATACAAAATTTTTAATTTATTTTATCAACTTTCCTTCTGACGATGCTGTCTGTGTTGAGCGCTCAGTGGATCTGCGCTCGACAGTGCAGCCTAGGCGGAGTAGTCGAACGCAGATTCACTGAGCACAGGGCAAGCTAGCGAGACAGAAGTTAAGCTCTCCTTGCAACATGGCAAATTGAACCTCCTCCCTCCTAGTGCAAAGACAAGTGGAAGCAGACAAAAACAACAAGCACACATGCTACAAACTTTACCGTTAGCACATGATTCTCCTTATGGGGACCTGATATGTTTAATATGCTGCTGAGAATATAGCCCAGAAGAAGCGCATAGTATAGCTTTTATTTTGGAAAGAGCCATTTCTCTGTAATAAACTCTCTTTTCCAAAGATGAGTGATTCCTCAATCAGATACAGGGCTCGCAAAATCGCTAGCCCGACGTCCCGGGGCTAGCAATTTTTCCAGTCGGGCTACCAAAATCCATCTCTGCCCTGCCCGTCGGGCTATCATAGGAAGGAAAAATATATGTCAATGCTTTTGCATTCTTTCGGAAATGTAGCTGGGTAATTATGTCATTGGCATCGGCGAGCCACTGTCAATATGTGACATATTGAAATCGCGTTTGAATTTGCGCTTGGTTTTTGCTTTCACTTTGCAATCGCGCGAACTGTGTATAGAGAGCGACAGTACTGATTGGTGAGTGATGATAATCTGCGCACCAATTCCTCTGACATCGTCTTATCAATCGTTAGCTTACTATGCAAACATGACAAGTGAAATCTCCCGCAGCAAGCTTAAACATGTGAGAGGTTGATCGCGCAGAGAATCGCTGAGCGTTATGTGAGTGCGTGTGTAAAAGCAGCAGGATATATATTTTAGTTCTGCTGAGCCAAATAAGACAGGTCAGGGTGAAGAAGTGACAGCCAAAGAAAAGCTTACCACAAAACGGAAAAGTTATGACAAATCAGACTATAAGGCAAAAAGAAAGTGCAGCTTTATGGTTTCATGGACAAAAAAATTTCTGTGGCTGCAATATGAGAAGCTATATATCCAGGGGTGCACATAAGTGGTCCGCAGGTGCGCATTCGCTGTCAAAATAAAAAACGCGCACAAGATAAGAAGTTGCAACGCGTGTTTGCATACATAAGATTTTCTGGAGGAGGACAGACATTTGTTTAGAACTCTTAAAGATGTCGAAGAAGCTCCTTTAAGCAATTACTTTGGTTTTCCTCTACCTCCAAAGAAATGTCAGAAGCAGTCCGAACCACAAAAGAAGCACGTATTCTCGGAAAAGTGGTTGCAGGAGGTGAGCTGGCTTCAAACAAATGATGAACGCACAGAGATGTGGTGCGGAATGTGCCGTGAAAATCCCACTCTAGCGGACAAAAACAGTGCCTTTTATATGGACGCAAACGCGTGTTGCAACTTCTTATCTGGTGCGTGTCTTTTATTTTGACAGCGAATGCGCACATGCGGACCACTTATGTGCACCCGTGTAAATAACATAATGTTCTGCCGGGTGTGTTGTTGGTTTTCCCTCGATTTCTGAGTCGACAAGCGCCTTTGTTACTGGGACCAGTAATTTTAAGAAAGGCCCCCATTAGAACCCATGAGAAATGCAAGAAATGCATTATTGCTCAGTCTGCAATATCTTTCCCAGAACAAACACCAATTGCAAATAACATACTAAAAATAAACCTGAAAATCAGTTTAAAACAGCGTACCATGTTGCAAAGAGTGAACTACCACTGGCAAACTTTAGCAGTCTTTGCAAACTTCAAAAAGCAAATGGCCTAGATCAGCGGTCCCCAACCCCCGGGCCTCGGACCGGTACCAGTCCGTGAGTCGTTTGGTACCGGGCTGCGAGAGTTGAGGCTCAGGTGTGAAATGTATAGTTTTCAGGGTTTTTATTGGTTTTCAGCGTTATTTTGTTATCGTTTTTATCGTTTACTCGGTTTTCCTTGGTCTTTTCACGTGTGTTATGAATAAATTTTCTTTTTTTCGGTACCGGTGTTCTGACAAACCATCCTACTTTGGCAAAACGTCCTACCATAAGTAGTTTATGCACATTTCTGCTGTCACAGAGTAATTCCAGCACCAATTTAAGTATGTATGACGGTTGTCCCTTAACTTTGCCCATCAGAGTATGCTTGTAGCTCATATGCATACAGCCAGGGTGGTTTGCCACTTCATTTTACCCGTTAAAGTATGCTTTTAGGTAACATTCACAAAGGTAGAATGATTTGCCACTGAATTTTAGCTGTTAAAGTACGCTTCTAGCTCATATTCAGAAAGGTAGGATGGTTCGCCACTGAAATGTAGCTATTAAAGTATGCTTCTAGCTCAGATTAACAAAAATAGGACGATTTGCCACAAAATTTTAGCAGTTTAAGTATGCTTGTAGGTGACATTCACAAAGGTAGGTTGTTTTGGCAGTTAATTTTACCGGTCAGAGTATTTTTCTAGCTAATGTTCATAAAGGTAGGACAATTTGCCACTGAATTTCGTGTTGTGCGCATGCGCAGAAACAACGGGTAGGATGGTTTGCCAGGTAGGATGGATTCCCAGAACACCGCGACACCTTAAAGGCCGGTCCATGAAAATATTGTCGGGCATAAACTGGTCCGTGGCGCAAAAAAGGTTGGGGACCGCTGGCCTAGATCTTGGTTCCACTTGCCTCTTACCCGTGACTTCAGTGGAAATTTCAAATTCAGGATCTGACACAGACTGATTCATGTTCTACACAGTTCTTACAAGTTCATAGAAATTTCTGTTCAATTAGAACGAAGTATTTGAGTTGATGATTGTAATTTTTATACAATGTTGTAATTTGTTTTTCAACAATTTTTTGATTAATGTTTTGTTTCCTTTACAATATTGTACTTTAATGTATAATATTGTAAAGGAAACAAAACAGGAAACAAAACATCAATCAAAAAATTGCTCTATTTTTTATTCAGGCTACTTAAATTTATTTTGGGCTACCAAAAACTGAAGAGTCCCTGCCTGAAGGGCTACCAGGGATTTTGAAATTTTGCGAGCCCTGAGATATATTTATTTATTTTATTACTTTTTTGTTTCAGCAAAATTAAATTTAAAAACTGTACTTTTGAGTTAAAATATATATTTATAATTTTAATAAATGACAAATTAAAAAGGCATGAACATTTTTTTTGTATCGAAAAAATATCAAACCGTGACGCCAAAGTATCAAACCGAACTGAACCGTGAATTTTGTGTATCGTTGCACCCCTAATATATATATATATATATATATATATATACTGCAAATTAGAAGGTGTTGTAATAGTTAAATATATGAGCTGAAGAAAAAAGGTTGCCTTGAAATTATAATTTAAAAAAAATGAACATTACACCCCGAACAGCACGTTATCTTAATGAAACACTGTTTTTTGAGCTTTGCATTTAATCTTAATTTTGTTGATTTTAGTCTAAAGTAAGCAGAAAAATCAATCTCCAATACAAACTGTTCACTTTTTTTTCCATTCGCAGATTTTTTTTTCCATTTGATCTTTTGACTTCACTTCCATCACAACATTAACCACATATGTTGAAAAATGCTTAGAATGGAGTAACATCCTCTTTGTCAAGCATCCTATTGATTGACTTTGTAAGGTATACCTTGGTAAGACCAGGTTGAAATCATTTTTGCCCTAAGAAGTGTTTTAATTATTCATGGCATAGATTCAACAGGTAATTAAAATGTGAGATTTTGGCCCACATTAGCATGATAGCGTTGCACAATTGTTACAGATTTGTCAAAACTGTATCCATGATGCACACCAGCTGGCAACTAAGAGATGCCAGTAACTTTCACAACATAGCAATACTTCACATCCTAGGAAGGAGACAGTCTTTCACAACTCAGGATCTCAACTTCAAGACTAATTATCATCTTTAAACTACTGCTGCAGAAATTAAGCCATCAAGGCAAAAATGTAAAAGCTCCAACAACAGTGAAACAAACTTTCAGTGCTGCACAGGTAAACCTGATTGATAGTATGAATAATGTGTATGATTTCAGTTAGCTTTAAGGGTGGATGGTGGATGTTATATTGAAAAAAAACCCTTAATGTAACTTTTAGATAGCAAATAGATACAGTAGCTTTCATCTCTCAGTGTTTGAAATTTAGCTAAAGTAGGGTACACATCGACCCAGGTCACTGTGCTAGTACAGAACAGAGACAGATAACCGTTATGCATTAAGTTAGTGGCATTTTGCTGCAGGGGAGAAGCTGCAGGGTCACTGGCACTTATTGACTGCTTTTGATGTATGAAGATTGCAGGAAATTCATTGTGGAGCACTGCCCACCGAGAAAGAAAGTCATTGACACATTAGCAATGAATGCATCATCCTAGATGACCTGACTAAAAAGATGACCTGCAGCGTACAGTATGCGGAATGAGAAATCTAAATATCGATCACACATTCTGTCATGGTACTGTCCAGGGGCGGATCCACTGTGGTGGCATGGGGTGGCATATGCCACCCCAAAATAATCTCTTGCCACCCCTCGTCCCACAATAGTTTTGCATATGACAATGTTGTTTATTAAAATAAGCTAGCATTAACACTTTGAGCCTACGTACAAATAACACTGAACATAAACTTTTAAACTAAATGGTAATGTTAAAAATAGCATTTTCTAAGGACAGCGCAAAAAAAAAAAAAGTACCATGTCAACCAATCAAAAAATGATATGGCAACACGTGGGTTTTGGTTGCTTAGGAGGCGGGGAAAGAAAGATGTGAGAGATTAATGACATTTAGTGTGATTGGAGTGTATAGTTAGTGTAGTTAGGGAATAGTGTAATCGTTTGTTTTGCTTTGTGTGTCAGAAAATTAAGGGCATTAGTGAATGTCACAGTTGCTAGCAAAAAACCACCAAAGGCAGATTGCACTGTAAACACTGTCTCCAGGTAGAAAACAGGACAACAGGTACACCTCCAGTTGTTAGCCAGCAGGTTTTAGATGTTCTCCTCTGTCTTGTAGCGCACAAACACTTTTTTAGAGCGTCATAAATAACTTCTGTTGTATCTTATTGTGACACCTGATTGTTCTGTCATTTTAGTTTTATTAGTATTTTTGAATGGTTGTACAAAAACTGCCATTGGAATTGGAATTGGCTGCATTATTAGGTAAATAGTTGTATATGACTTTATCGTTTGCAAAACCTTGCAAATATAAATTTACAATTTATATTTGCATTTCAAGTTATGAAAATAATTTACTAAACATGTTTGTGTTTTTTACAGTAAAGAAAATACAACCTTTTCCTACTTTTCAGATGACAATCAGTGTGATTATTGATCAATTGTGTTACAGTATATCAATGAAAGAAATAACTGAATTCAGACATGTGAAATAGTGCTGAAGAGAATGATACCAAACAAGGCAAGACAAATAGTTTTTAAAGGTGAAATATCAAGGTAGAATCCAAGGAGTCAAGACTGGCCAATTATACCCTGAACCCTGGTTAGCACTGTTGCCGCACAGCAAGAAGGTCATGAGTTCAATTCCACCATCAGGCCGGGTCTTTCTGTGTGGAGTTTGCATGTTCTCCCTGTGTTTGTGTGGGTTCCCTCCGGGTACTCCGGCTTCCTCCCACCGTCCAAAGACATGCAGCTTGTGGGGATAGGTTAATTGGATAATCCAAATTGCCACTAGGTGTGAATGTGAGTGCGAATGGTTGTCTGTCCCTGTGTGTTGGCCCTGCGACAGACTGGCGACCTGTCCAGGGTGTACCCCGCCTCTCGCCCCATGACAGCTGGGATAGGCTCCAGCGCCCCCTGCGACCCTGAAAAGGATAAGCGAATGGATGGATGGATGGATGAAAATTTCCCTGGATCTGCCCCTGGTACTGTCATGGTAAAAATAAAGAAATGCCTTTCTCCCCTCTTTCAGTTAGAAGATTTCACATAAGAACATAGTTGAAAAAAATATCTGGTCTCTACTGGGTCTTGACATGAAGTACAAAATATTAAATATAACACGATGTTTACTCACCTTCAATAATGCAAAGTAACTCAAAGTAATTATTTTCTGTTCGGCTTTATCAGTCTCTCACATGATTGAGGAGGAATTCTGGGCCTCTCATTTTTACAAACTTGCTTTATTTCATTCAAGCTTGCAAACCTTTTTTTTATGCACATCTGTTAACCCACTATACCCCAATATTTTTTTACTGGAATATTCCAGATTCCTGAAAACCTCGAAAAGAAAAATTAACCTTCTTAAATCCCGACATTTAACTAGAAATTAAAACTATTGAAAAGTTATGTTAGTATGAACTTAAATATCAAATCGCTCTTTTAAACTGCTCATGACCATTTAAGTCTTTTACATTCAAATTTTTTAATCTCTTTCTTTTCCTCTTTTTCATCTGCATCCTCTACCACTGTTCATTTTGCACTCATCTCTGCCTAATCCTCTTTCTTCTCACCTGAAGCATCATCCCTTCAACTGAAGTCAAGGCTCTAGCATAAGAAAACATTTTATTCGTTCCAGATATTGTCACAGTTATTCATTGTGAGTAGATTAGATATTTCACCCTCCAGTCCCTGGACATCTGCCAGTGAGCTGGTTACAGCAACAGCTGGTTATGAGCTAACATTATGCTTGAGTGTTATAAACCCCATATTTCCCTGTGATAAACAGATTGATTGCATTCTCACATCATATGGGAGGTTTTTTGTTAATTAGATTCACTCCAAAGAAAGTTTCAGTACCACTGGCTAACAGCAGCTAACAACAACAATAACAGCAGCACTTCCCAATGGAGAAGTTTAGAGTATCCTCGAGAACTGACTTCAGTATTACTGTCATTATTGACTCATTGTGAGAGGAGTCCAGTATGGGTCAAAGTTATAGAGCCTGCTCAAGATTAAATAGACACTCAGCTGGCGTTCATAGCAAGTATAAAGTGGTCTGGTGGAAAACATCCATGTCTGAGACGACTTGGGGGTAAAAATGGAAAATCTTGGTTACTGACAAATATGAAACATTTTTAATTCCTGATTTATTGTTAAATATTGATGTTATTTAAGCATAAAATGTAGAGTGTTAAAGAATGTAGGGTCCATATATATATATATATATATATAGATATTAGGGGTGCAACGATATTCGTATCGATATTGAACCGTTCGATACAGTGCTTTCGGTTCGGTACGCATATGTATCGAACAATACAAAATTTGTAATTTATTTTATCAACTTTCCTTCTGACGATGCTGTCTGTGTTGAGCGCTCAGTGAATCTGCGTTCAACTACTCCGCCTAGGCTCGACAGTGCAGCCTAGGCGGAGTAGTCGAACGCAGATTCACTGAGCGCTCAACACAGACAGCATCGTCAGAAGGAAGAGCGCAGGGCAAGCTAGCGAGACAGAAGTTAAGCTCTCCTTGTAACATGGACCTCCCCCACCCTCATTCAGATCTGGCGTTTGGAATTATTTTGGTTTTCATGTGACGTATGACCCTGAAGGTAAGCGAGTCATGGACTAAAGTAAAACAGTATGTTGGATGTGCCACGCAATGCTCAATTACATGGGTGGGAACTAGTGTGTTAGCGCAGTTAGCTCGTTAACGTGTTGGCCGTCTAGCCCCATGCACGGGGCGATCGGCGGTAGCTCGTTAACGGAGATTTGCCATGTTGTGGCGTTAAGGTCATTTCAATGAGATTAACCTGAAAGCACTAGTGGGAACACAACGAATATGACTGCACATTTACGCCGACATCATCCTAGTGCAAAGACAAGTGGAAGCAGAAAAAAAACAAGCAAGCATGCTACTAACTTTAGCCGAGTCATTTAGACAGCTGTTAGCACATGATTCTCCTTATATGTTTAATATGCTGCTGAGAATATAGCCCAGAAGAAGCGGATAGTATAGCTTTTATTTTGGAAAGAGACATTTCTCTGTAATAAACTCTCTTTTCCAAAGATGAGTGATTCCTCAATCAGATACAGGGCTCGCAATATCGCTAGCCCAACGTCCCGGGGCTAGCGATTTTTTTCAGTCGGTTTACCAAAATCTATCTCTGCCCTGCCCGTCGGGCTATTGTAGGAAGGAAAAATATATGTCAATGCTTTTGCATTCTTTCAGAAATGTAGCTGGGTAATTATGTCATTGGCATCGGTGAGCCACTGTCAATATGTGACATATTGCAATCGCGTTTGAATTTGCGCTTGTTTTTTTGCTTTCACTTTGCAATCGCGCGAACTGTGTATAGAGAGTGACAGCACTGATCTGTGAGTGATGATAATTTGTGCACCAATTCCTCTGACATCGTCTTATTAATTGTTAGCTTACTATGCAAACATGACAAGTGAAATCTCACGCAGCAAGCTTAAACATGTGAGAGGTTGATCGCGCAGAGAATCGCTGAGCGTTATGTGAGTGCGTGTGTAAAAGCAGCAGGATATATATTTGACTACGATGACCTGGATGACTGAGAACCTTCACAGACAGATATATATTTTAGTTCTGCTG
Organism: Simochromis diagramma; assembly: GCF_900408965.1. Lineage (NCBI taxonomy): Eukaryota > Metazoa > Chordata > Actinopteri > Cichliformes > Cichlidae > Simochromis > Simochromis diagramma. The sequence goes on from NW_024387477.1 coordinate 896,700, forward strand.
AGCCAAATAAGACAGGTCAGGGTGAAGAAGTGACAGCCAAAGAAAAGCTTACCACAAAACGGAGAAGTTATGACAAATCAGACTATAAGGCAAAAACAAAGTGCAGCTTTATGGTTTCATGGACAAAAGAATTTCTGTGGCTGCAATATGACGAGCTAAATAACCAGGGCTGCACATAAGTGGTCCGCAGGTGCGCATTCGCTGTCAAAATAAAAAACACGCACAAGGGTTAGGGTTAAATTTAAAAACTGTACTTTTGAGTTAAAATATATATTTATAATTTTAATAAATGACAAATTAAAAAGGCATGAACATTTTTTTTGTATCGAAAAAATATCGAACCGTGACACCAAAGTATCGAACCGAACCGAACCGTGAATTTTGTGTATCGTTGCACCCCTAATATATATATATATATATATAAAAAAAACCACCCAGCACGCCCCTGCGGGCGGTTTATCCTTCAAGCTCGGGTCCTCTACCAGAGGCCTGGGAGCTTGAGGGTCCTGCGCAGTATCTTAGCTGTTCCCAGGACTGCGCTCTTCTGGACAGAGATCTCCGATGTTATTCCCGGGATCTGCTGGAGCCACTCGCCTAGCTTGGGAGTCACCACACCTAGTGCTCCGATTACCACGGGGACCACCGTTACCTTCACCCTCCACATCCTCTCGAGCTCTTCTCTGAGCCCTTGGTATTTCTCCAGCTTCTCGTGTTCCTTCTTCCTGATATTGCTGTCATTCGGAACCGCTACATCGATCACTACGGCCGTCTTCTTCTGTTTGTCTACCACCACTATGTCCGGTTGGTTAGCCACCACCATTTTGTCCGTCTGTATCTGGAAGTCCCACAGGATCTTAGCTCGGTCATTCTCCACCACCCTTGGGGGCATCTCCCATTTTGACCTCGGGACTTCCAGGTTATACTCGGCACAGATGTTCCTGTACACTATGCCGGCCACCTGGTTATGGCGTTCCATGTATGCCTTGCCTGCTAGCATCTTGCACCCTGCTGTTATGTGCTGGATTGTCTCTGGGGCATCTTTACACAGCCTGCACCTGGGGTCTTGCCTAGTGTGATAGACCCCAGCCTCTATGGCTCTTGTACTCAGAGCTTGTTCTTGTGCTGCCATGATTAGTGCCTCTGTGCTGTCTTTCAGTCCAGCTTTGTCCAGCCACTGGTAGGATTTCTGGATATCAGCCACCTCCTCTATCTGCCGGTGGTACATACTGTGCAGGGGCCTGTCCTTCCATGATGGTTCCTCGTCTCCCTCGTCTTTCTTGGGTTTCTGCTGCCTGAGGTATTCACTGAGCACTCGGTCAGTTGGGGCCATCTTCCCAATGTATTCTTGGATGTTCATTGTCTCATCCTGGACTGTGGTGCTGACACTCACCAGTCCCCGGCCCCCTTCCTTCCGCTTAGCGTACAGCCTCAGGGTGCTGGACTTGGGGTGAAACCCTCCATGCATGGTAAGGAGCTTTCTTGTCTTTATGTCAGTGGCTTCTATCTCCTCCTTTGGCCAGCCTATTACCCCAGCAGGGTACCTGATCACGGGCAGGGCGTACGTGTTGATGGCCCGGATCTTGTTCTTACCATTCAGCTGACTCCTCAGGACTTGCCTGACCCTCTGCAGGTACTTGGTGGTTGCAGCCTTTCTAGCGGCCTCTTCATGGTTCCCATTTGCCTGCGGGATCCCCAGGTACTTGTAACTGTCCTCTATGTCTGCAATGTTGCCTTCTGGTAGTTCAATCCCCTCAGTTCTGACTACCTTCCCTCTCTTTGTTACCATCCGACTACACTTCTCCAGTCCGAACGACATTCCAATGTCATTGCTGTATAGCCTGGTAGTGTGGATCAGTGAATCGATGTCTCGTTCACC